>NW_024429244.1:0-74424 GCF_017639785.1 Mesocricetus auratus | reverse complement strand
CCCTGCAGACTGCCGAATTCGCTTGCTGTCCTTCAGCACAATCACTGACCCACTTCTCCCTTCCAGTGGCTTAGCAGCTACTAAAGCCACTGCGTGCTGCGTTGCAGTGCAGCGAATCCCGCAACTCCTATTTGTTCCCAAATCTGTTCGTTAAGTTTTTACAGGTTCCTTGGGAAGCATCCGATTTTTCGCAGAGAGGCAGTGTTTGGCAGTAATCCATCAGCTGGCCAAGCGCAGCAACTACAGGTATTTTAATCTGAGACAGAACCAGAGGTGACTTTTCCAATTTAGGAATCACCAATTGGTGGTAAGAACATCCAATTATAACATGGCAGGTAATTTAACACTGCAGGATTTTAGAGATTTCATTACCAATGTTATGGATTATGCAGTAAAAGACTATTATGATGTTTTTCATATGTATATGTGTGCCAAGCTTGTGATTATTTTGTTAATATATGTAATCAAATGGAAGAAACATGTGAATACGATTCAATAATTAGAGTCACAAGTTCAGGAAAAAGGTGATTTAGTTACCAAAACAGATAATTTGGAATTTGACCAGAAAAATCTTCGAGGCACATTTAATTCAAAATTTACTGCATTTATGGCTATGTTTGAGTCTAACTAGGTGGAATTTTTCCAAATTCGCAGAGTCATTTCAAAAATTAGAGTCAAAAATTCAGGAACAAGGGGATTTAGTTAAATTTGATCAGGACAACCTTCGAAGACACATTAAATTCAAAGTCCACTACATTTATGGTTAAGATGATGTCTAGCCAGGAGGAATTTTCAAACTTATCAGGGTCAATTCAATCTATGTCTGACAATAATGTCTATCTAGTGGAACAAATATGTTTTCTGGAAGGAAAAATAGATGCATTTGGAGTTTTTAGGTAGGATGGTATGAAAAGCTTGGAATCACTTTTAACTGGACTGTCCAAAGAATTAAAACTATTTTTAACGCAGGTAATCGAAGACCTCAATGAATAGTTCAAGGACTTGGAACAAATTTAATGGAGGAAATCCAAGACCTCAATGAACATTCCAAGGACTTGGAACAATTTTTAATGCAGGATATCCAAGACCTAAAGAATGACATGGTTGCAAAATTTCAATCTTTAGAAGATACATCATCTGAAACATCAGTTGTTGAGTCAATAGATGCTAGGCTACTAGGAAATAAACGAAATATGGCTACTAGACATGCTAAGGTGGCCTTCCCAGTAACCATGGTAGAAAAGCCAGCATCACGGAGGAACCAAACTGGTTACACTACACATAAATTGGAACCTCTTCCCTTGAAAGAAATGAAAGCTATAAAACAAGCGATAATGTCTCTTGGGGTCCACAGCCCTTATGTAAAACTGTTACTAAACACATGGGCTACTACTAATAAGATAACTCCCTCAGATTGGAATGATTTAATATCTGCGGTGCTGGACCAGTCTTCCCAAATACATTGGAAAGCTTTGTGGAGACAGGAAGCCAAGCCATTGAACTTCAAGGTTTGAGGGTGGCTATGAAGCTTCTGAAAGTAAGATTATTGGGGAGAAGCAATTTTCTGACCCGCAAGCTCAAACTGGTTATGATGAGCATACATTTGATTTATGCAAAACAGCAGCACTAAATGCTTTGGATAAGGTTTGTGAACCAGGGGAAAAAGTTGAATCATATCCAAAAGTGATACAGAGTCTGAGAGAAAGATTCTATGTATGCTTACAAAGATTATCCAGAGCACCTGGATTTACAAATAACTGATCCTAATATTAGGCGACTTCTTACAGAATCTTTGGCTTACGAGAATGCAAACCCACATTACAAACAGATACTGTGGCAATTAAAGATCAGATCAGCACCATTGGAGGAATGGATCTTGTATACAACTAATGTTGAGAATGACAATCCAGAAGCAGGAACCTGGATAGGAGAAGCTATTTCTAAAGCATTTAGGAGGAATCTGGATGAAAAATGGCCTATCCAAGAGGAGATACCAAATTGGGTTGGGGAAGCAATCTTCAGAAGTTTCAAAAGACATCGAAATCTTAGATGTTTTTATTGTGGTCAAATGGGACATTTGAGTAGGAATTGTAGACAAAGCATTCCCAGAAATAATGCTTCTACCAGAAATACTTCACACAGAAGACCTCAGCCTCCTGGTCTCTGCAAGAGGTGCGGAAAAGATAGACACTGGTCCAAAGAATGTTGGTCAACCACAGACAGACAAGGTAAGCCTTTGCAGCCAGTCAAAGCGACCATGGGCTTCCCTGTAGAGGCCCCGAGAACAAAAGTGTTTTGATCTTTCCCAGTAACAGTGGAGGACAGCCTCTTTCAGGGAAATTAGAAAATCCACAGCCTATTGTAAAGACTAATGGCACTGAGGATAACAGATTAGTTATTGAGGAGGAGCTAGTTGAAACTGGAGGAAACAACAAACGTATATTCTGGCAAACTTCTGTAGAACATCAGTAGACACAAATTAGCTGTAAATGCAACTAATAAATTATTTTATGGGGTTTTAGACATTGGAGATAATGTAACAAAAATAACTCAAAAAACTGCCCAGTATGTTGGCCCTCTAATGATGTAAATGTTCAATTTCTTGGAATCGAGACCTTATCTCATGTGAAGCAAAGTGTCAGATGGATAGAATGTATTGTACAAGAAGGGCAGAGAGGAAGTTTGAGACCATATGTTGCAGATATTGCTATGAATCTTTGGGGTCGTGATTTATTACAGCAATGAAATACCCAAATTAACATCCCTCCTGTATCATATATGAATCATAGACAAACTCTAGATGGCAGAAGAAATGCTGTAAGGCATTACAGAAAGCAGATGACAAACATACAGGCCGTACAAAAACAGGATGCTAATGTCTATTTTACAGAGCACCTGAAAGCTCTGCCCATAAAATGGCTAACAGATGTACCTGTCTGGGTAGGTCAATGGCCTGTGACATCTGAGAAGTTAGAGGTTTTGGAGAAGTTACTTCTGGAACAGCTAGATGCTGGACATATTGAGGAATCAACTAGTGCATGGAATTCACCAGTTTTTGTTGTCAGGAAGAAGTCTGGTAAGTGGAGAATGGTTACTGATCTTAGAGCCATCAACAAGGTAATTCAGCCTATGGGATCTCTATAACCTGGGATTCCACTACCTTCTCTAATACCTAAGGATTGGCCAATTATAGTTATAGATTTAAAGATTGCTTCTTCTCCATACCATTACTAGAAAACGACAGAGAAAAGTTTGCCTTCACAGTGCCTACCTATAAAAATTCCCAACCGTTACAGGGATTCCAATGGAAAGTACAGCCTCAAGGTATGTTAAATAGCCCTACTTTGTGTCAATATTTTGTGCATAAACCTCCAGAAATAATCCACAAAAAATTCCACATTTGTTAATATATCATTATATGGATGACATATTACTGTCTGATTCAAATAAGGATACTTTAGAAAAGGTGTTTGAAGCAGTATAGGAAACTTTGCCTCACTGGGGATTACAAATTGCCCCAGAAAAAATACAAAGAGGAGAATCTATTAACTATTTAGGTTATAAAATAGAATCTCAGAAAATTAGAAGAAAGATAGCTACCCAGAGGACCACCAAATATGCAATAATACAACGTGTTATCAATGTCTAAATCATTCTATATTGTTATTGTAATTTCTTTTTTCTTTGCTTGTTAGTGTGCCTTAGTCCTAATTTATCTAATTAAGGCTGGCTTTAGAGTTGGATTGGCTCTCCTGCTTTAAACCCAAGCATTTTTAAAATGTAATTCAGACTTTCTGTATTATATCAAAGAGCCATTGATATAAGACAGAAAATAAAAACAAAAATAGGGACTGTCATGTGTGTATATTTGAATCTTTTTCTAAAACTCTAATCTCCTTCATGTGTATTGTCTGCCTTATGGTCGCCTTTCCAAGTATTCATACACAGAAAAGATAAAAATTTCTATGCTAACATTAATATTTCATTTTCCAGAGAAAAAGGGATTTCTTGAGCGATATCTTCAACTGCTTAAGAAAGATAAGGTGGATTCACATCTCAGACTCCTCCTGATTCGACTGGATACATCTAAACTGCCCCACATCATCGAACCCACCTTACAAGCTCCATCCTGTAACCAGGTTGGAACTACATCACTCGACACATTTCCAGACCAAGGAACTGATACAGTACATCTTCTACAATCTGATCAGAGCTGCAGACAAGAGCGTCAATCAAAATTAGAACCCTCATCCACAACTTCAGTCAAGCCTGTCCTGCCAAACTAAGACTAATTGACCTAATTAAGACTCTTGTTACACTAACAATTTCTTCCCATGGTTCGCTATGATTGTCAACTTCAGCAGGAAGTAAATTTGAGAATTCCAAGTCCCTTCTAACTAATATTGATATTAGAGGATATTTTACACATGTTAGTATTAATTTGCAATTATTTTAGTGTTGGGATTGGAAGGAGGTGTTCAGACTTAAGCATCCATTTCAGATAAGTTTAGAATTTAGGTGGAATGGATATCTTTAGCTTAGGATAAGTAGATTAGTCACTTAATTATATCTATGTTTATATGTTGCATATGTTTGAGTTTGTATCAAATTTAAATCTTCTATTGAGACTAAAAGGGGAATTTTCAGAGTGAACCCACAAAGCTATCTGCCCATGAGGGTGGGGATAATTAAATTCACACCGGTAGATATAAAAGGAAGTGAAAGGAAAAGGAACCTCCCTTTTCTCTTGAAAGCCAGCCACGCTTCTAACTCAAAGCTTGTGCTACTCTCTCTCTGGTAAATATATATATTGTTTTCCTTATAACATTGTATATCTTCATTAGTGCTATAGCATTAGTTTTCAAGAAGTTACACACATAGATACTCACACAGTGTCATATCATTTCTTTTTAAGAAGTTGCAAATGTAGATTCTCTCACAGAGTTATATCGTTAGTTTTCAAAATGTTAAGCATGTCGTTTCTCGTAAAGTGTTGTGTAGTTGATTTTTATAAGTTACATGTGGAGATTCTCACACTGTGTTGTATCGATAGTTTTCAAGAATTTACGTATACAGATTCTCAGTCAGTGTTGTATCATTAGTTTTCAAGAAGTTACACGTGTAGATTCTCACACAGTGTTTTATCATTAGATTTCAAATAGTGACGAATATAGATTCTCACACAGTGCTGTATCATAAGTTTTCAGTAAGTTACACATGTAGTTTCTTGCACAGTGTTGTATAATTAGTTTTCAAGAAGTTACACATGTAGTTTCTCACACAGTGTTGAAACATTAGTTTTCAAGAAGTTACACGTGTAAATTCTCAGACAGGGTATGTCCTTTATTTTCAAGAGTTTACGCATATAGGTAAAAACACAGTGTTGTATCATTAGTTTTCAAGTAGCTACACATGTAGTTTCTCACAGAGTGCTGTATCCTTAGTTTTCAATACGTGA
Source organism: Mesocricetus auratus (assembly GCF_017639785.1). Lineage (NCBI taxonomy): Eukaryota > Metazoa > Chordata > Mammalia > Rodentia > Cricetidae > Mesocricetus > Mesocricetus auratus. The sequence continues at coordinate 68,966 of NW_024429244.1, read as the reverse complement.
CACGTGTAGATTCTCAGAGAGTGTTGTATCATTAGTTTTCAAGAGGTTACACGTGTAGTTTCTCAGACAATGTTAAGTCCTTTACTCTCAAGAAGTTACACATATATATTCAAACACAGGGATGTATCGTTACTTTTCAATATAATACACAGTGTAGATTCTCAGACAGGGTTGAGTCCTTAGTATTCAAGAAGTTACTCATATAGATTCTCACACAGTGTTGTACAATTAGTTTTCAAGCTGTTACACGTGTAGATTTTCATCCAGTATTGTATCATTAATTTTCAATAACTTTCACGTGTAGATTCTCACACAGGTTTGGATGGCTAGTTTTCAATTAGTTCCACCTGTAGATTCCCACACAGCATTGTATCATTAGGTTTCAATAAGGTACACGTGCAGATTCTCACACAGTGTTGTATCGTTATTTTTCAATACTGTAAAAGTGTAGAATATCACACAGGGTTGTATCGTTAATTTTGAATAAGGATACAAGTGTAGATTGTCAAACAGCTTTGTATCGTTAATTTTCCATAAGGTACATGTGTTGAATCTCACACAGCATTGTATCGTGAGTTTTCAGTAAGTTACATGTGTAGATTATCACACAGTGTTTTAGCGTTAGTTTTCAATAAATTGCACGTGTAGAATCTCACACAGCGTTGTATCTTTAGTTTTTAATTATTACACCTGTAGATTCTCACACAGCTTGTGTTACTAATTTTCAATAAGGTACACTTGTAGAATATCACACAATGTTGTATCGTTAGTTTTCAATAAGTTCCACGTGTAGTTTCTCACACAGCGTTGTATCTTTAGTTTTCAATTATTACACCTCTAGATTCTCACACTGCTTGTATTGCTAGTTTTCAATAAAGTATATGTGTTGAATCTCACACAGCATTGTATGGTTAGTTTTCAATAATGTACACTTATAGAATCTCACACAGCGTTGTATCTTTAGTTTTCAATAAGTTGTACATGTAGGTTTTCATACATCGTTGTATCGTTAGTTTTCAATAAGGTAGACGTGCAGAATCTAACTCAGCGCTGTTTCATTAGTTTTCAAAAACGTACACGTTTAGATTCTCACACAGCGTTGTATCGTTTATTTTCCAATAAGTTACACGGGTAGAATCTCACACATAGTTGCATCATTAGTTTTCAATAAGTGTACACGTGTAGAATCTCACCCAGCGTTTTATCGTTAGTTTTTAATAAGTTACACGTGCAGATTCTCACAAAGTGTTGTGTCGTTAGTTTTCAATAAGTTACACCTGTAGGTTCTCACACAGGCTTGTATCGTTAGTTTTCAATAAAGTACATGTGTAGAATCTCACACAGCATTGTATCGTTAGTTTTCAAGTATTTACTCATATAGTATCACGCAGTGTTGTATTGCTTGTTTTCACGTAGTCTACACTTATAAATTCTCACACATTTTGTATCATTAGTTATCAATAAGGTACCCCTGTAGATTATCACAGACTTGTATCGTTAGTTTTCGATAAGGTAGACGAGTTGAATCTCATACAGCCTTTTATCTTTTTTTCAATAAGGTACACGTGTATATTACCACAAAACATTGTAGCATATTTTTCAATATGTTGCACATGTATAATCTCATACACTGTTTTATCATTAGTTTTCAATGATATATCCTTATTGTTATATCATTATTGAACAATAAGGTACACGTATAGATTCACACACAGCGTTGTATCGTTAATTTTTGATAAGGTAGTCATGTAGATTATCACACAGCTTTCTATCATTAGTTTTCAATAAGGTACACAGGTAGAATCTCACACAGCGTTTTATCGTTAGTTTTCAATAAGGTACAGGTAGAGAGTCTCACACAGCCTTATATCTTTAGTTTTCAATAAGTTACACATGTAGATACGTACATAGTGTTGTATCTTTTGTTTTCAATAAGTTACACCTGTAGATTCTCACACAGCGTTATGTCATTACTTTTCAATAAGGTACACGTGTAGAATCACACAGCGTTTTATTGTTAGTTTTCAGTAAGTTACTCATGCAGATTCACACAAAGTGTTGAATGGTTATTTCTCGATATGTTACACCTGTAGATTCTCACAAAGCATTTTATCAGTAGTTTTCAATAAGTCTCACATCTAGATTATCACACAGCTTTGTATTGTTAACTTTGGATAAGGTACAGTTGTTGAATCTAACACAAGCATTGTATGGTTAGTTTTAAATAAGGTACATGTGTGGAATATCACACAGTGTCATTGCATTATTTTTCAATAAGTTGTACATTTAGAACCTCACACACTGTTGTATTGTTAGTTTTAAATAATTTACATGTGTGGATAATTACCCAATGATGTATCTTCAGTTTTCAATAAGTTACACCGGTAGATTCTCAGACAGCTTGTATTGATAGTGTTCAGTAAGGTATACTTGTAGAATATCACACAGCATTGTATTGTTAGTTTTCAATAAGATACAAGTGTAGAATCTCACACAGCGTTGTATCCTTAGTTTTCAATTATTTACACATGTAGTTTCTCTCACAGTGCTGTATAGTTTGTTTTCAAGTAGTTACACTTATAGATTCTCACACATTGTTGTATCTTTAGTTATCAATAAGTTTCACGTGCAGAATCTCACACAGTGTTGTATCGTTTGTTTTCAATATGGTACACGTGTAGATTACCACACAGCGTTGTAGCCATAGTTTGCAATAAGTTGCACATGTAGAATCTCACACACTGTTGTATCGTTAGTTTTCAATAAGTTATTCGTGTAGATTCTCACACAGCCTTGTATCTTTTGTTTTCACTAAGTTACACGTGTAGATACTTACACAGAGTTGAACCTTTAGTTTTCAATCAGTTAAAACTGTAGATTCTCACACAGAGTTGTATAATTAGTTGTCAATAAGGTACACGTGTAGAAACTCACACAGGGTTGTATCCTTAGTTTTCAAGAATTAACACATGTAGTTTCTCACACAATGTTGTAGCGCATGTTTTCAAGTAGTTACACTTATAAATTCTCACACGTTGTTGTATCGTTAGTTATCAATAAGGTACACGTGTAGATTCTCACACAGCTTTGTATCTTTAATTTTCAATAAGGTACACATGTTGAATCTCACATAGCTTTGTATCATTTGTTTTCAACAAGGTACACGTGAAGATTATCACACAGCGTTGTAGCATTACTTTTCAATAAGTTGCACGTGTATATTATCACACAGCATTTGTAGCATCAGTTTTCAATAAGTTGCACGTGTAGAATCTCACACAGTATACTGTCATTAGTTTTCCACAAGGCACTCGTATAGAAACTCACACAGGGTTGTTTAGTTAGTTTTCAAGAAGTAACGCAAGTAGTTTCTCTCACAGTGTTGTATCTTCAGTTTTCAATATGTTACACCTGTAGGTTCTCACACAGCATTGTATCCTTAGTTTTCAATAAGGTACAGGTGTAGAATATCACACAGGTTGTATCTTCAGTTTTCAAGAAGCTATGCATGTAGATTCTCACACAGTATCCTATTGTTAATTTTCAAGAAATTATGCATGTAGTTTCTCACACAGTGTTTTATCAATATGTTCCACGAAGTTACATGGGAAAATTCTCAAACTGTGTTGTATCGTCAGTTTTCAATAACAGTACACGTGTAGATTCTTACACAGCATTATGTCATTAGTTTTCAATAAGGTACACGTTAGTTTTCTATAATGTACATGTGTAGAATCTCACACAGCGTTGTATCGTTAGTTTTCAAGTTGTAATGAAAGTAGTTTCTTTCACATTGTTGTATCTCTTGTTTTCAAGTAGTTACGCTTATAGTTGCTCACACAGTATTGTATTTTTAGTTATCATTAAGGTACACATGTATCATTAGTTTTCAATAAGGTACACATGTAGAATCTCACACAGCATTGTATCGTTTGCTTTCAATAAGTTACACGTGTAGATTATCACACAGACTTGTAGCGATAATTTTCAGTAAGTTACACGTTTAGTATTGCACACAGTATTGTGTCGTTAGTTCAATATTTACACGGGTAGATTCTCACACAGTGATGGATCGTTAGTTTTCAATAAGTTACACTTGTAGGTCTCACACAGCATTGTGTCATTAGTTTTGTATAAGGTACAGGTGTAGAATGTCACACAGCATTGTATCGTTAGTTTTCAAGAAGTTATGCATGTACTTTCTCACACATTTTTGTATCACTTGTTTTTAAATAGTTATGCTTATAGATTCTCACACAGTATTTTAACGTTAGTTATCAATAAGGTACACGTGTAGAATCTCACACAGAATTGTATCGTTAGTTTTCAAGTAGTTACGCATGTACTTTCTCACACATAGTTGTATCACTTGTTTTCAAGAAGTTATGCTTATACATTCTCACACAAAATTGTATCGTTAGTTATCAATAAGGTACACGTGTAGATACTCACACAGCGTTGTTTCGTTAGTTTTCAATACGGTACACGTGTAGAATCTCACACATTGCTATATAGTTAGTTTTCAATAAGGTACACTTGTACATTATCACACAGGGTTCTAGCGATATTTTTCAATAAAGTACATTTGAAGAATTGCACACAGTGTTGTAGCGTTAGTTTTCAATAAGTTACAGGTTAGAATCTCACACAGTGTTGTGTTTTTAGTTTTCAATAATTTACTGGTGTAGATTCTCACACAGTGTTGAATCATTAGTTTTCAATAAGTTACACAGGTAGATCACATACAGCATTGTATCTTCAGTTTTCAATAAGGTACACGTGCATAATCTCATACAGCGTTGAATAGTTATTTCTCAATAAGTTATACCTGCAGATTCTCACACAGCATTGTATCAGTATTTTTCAATATGGTACACGGGTAAAATCTCACACGACATTGTATTGTTAGTTTTCAATATGTTACACGTGTAGATTATCACACAGCATTGTAGCGATAATTTTCAATAAGTTACATGTGTAGAATCGCACACAGTAATGTGCCGTTATTACAATAATTTACACGGTTAGATTCTCACACAATACTGGATCAATAGTTTTCAATAAGTTACACCTGTAGATCTCACACAGCATTGTATCGTCAGTTTCCTAGAAGTTAGGCAAATATGTACTTTCTCACACATTGTTGTGTCACTTGTTTTCAAGAAGTTATGCTTATAGATTCTCACACAGTATTGTATCGTTATTTGTCAATAAGGTACACGTGTAGATAATCACACAGCGTTGTATCGTTAGTTTTCTATACGGTACACATGTAGCATCTCAAACAACGCTCTATCGTTATTTTTCAATAAGGGACACGTGTAAAATTTCAAACAGCGTTGTATCGTTAGTTTTCAAGAAGTTATGCATGTACTTTCTCACACAGTGTTGCATTGTTGGTTTTCAAGTAGTTACACTTATAGTTTCTCACACCGTTTTTGTATTGTTACTTTTCAATAAGGCCCACGTGTAGATTCTCACACAGCGTTGGAATGTTAGTTCTCAATAAATTACACCTGTAGATTCTCACACAGCATTGTATCGGTAGTTTTCAATAAAGTACACTTGTAGAATCTCACACAGCGTTGTATCATTAGTTTTCAAGAATTTATCCATGTAGTTTCTCACAAAGTGTAGTATCGATAGTTTCCAAGAAGTTACACGTGTAGATACTCACACTGTGTTGTATCACTTGTTTTCATGTAGTAACACTTACAGATTCTCGCACATTATTGTATCGTTATTTATTTATAAGTTACACATGTAGATTATCACACAGCGTTGTAGCGATTGTTTTCAATAAGTTACACAAGTAGAAACGCACAAAGTGTTGTGTCTTAAGTTTTCAATAGTTTATAAGTGTAAATATACAGCATCTAGTTTTCAATAAAGTACAAGTATCGAATCTCACACAGCGTTGTATCTTTAGTTTTCAATAAGATTTACGTGTAGGTTATCACACAGTGTTATATTGTTAGTTTTCGATAAGGTACATGTGTTGAATCTCACACAGAATTGTATCGTTATTTTTCAATAAGGTACACGAGTAGATTATCACACAGCGTTCTGGCATTAGTTTTCAACAAGTTGCACCCGTAGTATCACACACACTGATGTATCATTAGTTTTCAGTAAGTTATACCTGTAGATTCTCACACAGCTTTGTATCGTTCGTTTTCAATAAGGTACACCTGTAGATTCTCACACAGCTTTGTATCCTTTGTTTTCAATAATGTACAAGTGTAGAGTCTCACACAGCCTTGTATCATATCACACAGCGTTGTAGTATTAACTTTCAATAAGGTACATTGTATCGGTTGTATACGTGTTGAACCTCACACATCGTTGTATCGTTAGTTTTCAATAAGCTAAACGTGTAGTTTATCACACAGTGTTGTATTGTTAGTTTTCGATAAGGTACAGGTGTAGAATCTCACACAGAATTGTATTGTTAGTTTTTAAGAAGTTATCCATATAGTTTCTCACACAGTGTTGTATTGCTAGTTTTTAATAAGGTACAAGTGTAGATTATCATACAGCATTGTACATGTATAGATTCTCACAGCGTTATATCGTTAGTTTTCAATAAGGTACACGTGTAGGTTATCACACAGCGTTGTAGAGTTAGTTTTCAATAAGGTTCACGTGTAAATCTCACACATGTATCCTTAGTTTCCTACTCAGTGTAGTATCACTAGTTTTCCAGTAGTTACATTTATAGACTCTCACACATGTAGTTTTTCACAAAGTGTTGTATCGATATTTTCCAAGAAGTTATACAAGAAGATTCTCAAACTGCGTTGTATCGTTTGTTTTCAATAAGTTACACCTGTAGATTCTCACACAGCTTTGTATCGTTTGTTTTCAATAAGGTACAAGTGTAGAGTCTCACACAGCATTGTATCGTTAGTTTTCATTAAGCTACATGTGTAGATTATCAAATAGCCTTGTGGTGTCAGTTTTCAATAAGTTACACGTGTAGAATCACACACAGAGTTGTGTTGTTAGTTTTCCATAATTTACACATGTAGATTCTCAAACAGTGTTCGACCATTAGTTTCCAATTAGTTACACCTGTATATTTTCACACAGCATTGTATCGTTAGTTTTCAATAACGTACACGTGTAGAATCTCACAAAGCTTTGTATCCTTATTTTTCAAGAATTTCCAGATGTAGTTTCTCACTAACTGTAGTATCTATATTTTCCAAGAAGTTACACGTGTAGATTCTCACACTGTGTTGTATCTTTAGTTGTCAGTATGTTACACGTGGAGATACACAGGCTTGTATCTATAGTTTTCCATAAGTTACACTTGTAGATTCTGACACAGCATTGTGTCGTTAGTTTTCAATAAGGTACATTTGTAGAATCTGACACAGCATTGTATCGTTAGTTTTTAAGAAGTTACCCATATAGTTTCTCACACAGTGTTATATGGCTAGTTTTCAAGTTGTTAAGCTTTTAGATTCTCACACTTAATTGTATTGTTAGTTTTCAATAAGGTACACGTGTAGATTATCACAAAGCAGAGTAGCGTTAGTTTTCAATTAGTTGCAGGAGTAGAATCTCACACAATGCTGTACCATTAGTTTTCAATAAGGTACACGTGTAGAATCTCACACAGCCTTGTAACAATTTTTTTCATGAAGGTACGCATGTAGTTTCTCACACAGTGTAGTATAGCTAGTTTTCAAGTAGTTACACTTATAGATTCTCACACAGTTTTGTATCGTTAGTTTTCAAGAAATTACGCATGTGATTTCTCACACAGTGTTGTATCGATATTTTCCAAGAAGTTATACGAGTAGATTCTCAAACTGTGTTGTATGGTAAGTTTTCAATGAGTTTCACCTGTAGATTCTCACACAGTAATATATCGTTAGTTTACAATAAGATACACGTTTAGATTCTCACACATGGTTGTATCGTTAGTTTTCAAGAATTTACGCATGTAATTTCTCACACTGTGTTGTATAGCTTGTGTTCTTGTAGATAAACTTACAGATTCTCACACATTGTTGTATCGTTAGTTATAAATAAGGTACATGTTTAGATTCACACACGGCGTTGCATCTTTAAATTTAAATAGGTTACACGTGGAGATACTTACACAGTTTTGTATCTTTAGTTTTCATCAAGTTACACCTGTAGATTCTCACACACCTTTGTATCGTTAGTTTTCAATAAGGTACCCGTGTAGAATCTCACATTGCATTGTATCGTTAATTTTTAAGATGTTACCAATATAGTTACTCATGCAGTGTTGTATTGCTCATTTTCAAGTAGTTACTTTTATAGATTCTCACACTGAAATGTATCATTATTTTTCAAAAAGGTACACGTGTAGATTCTCACACAGCATTGTATTGTTAGTTTTCAGTAAACTACACGTGTTAGAATCTCACATAGCATTGTATCATTTTTTTAAAAGAAATTACCCATATAGTGCCTCACACAGTGTTGTTACGTTAGTTTTCAAGTAGTTATGCTTATAGATTCTCACACTGAATTGTATCTTTAGTTGTCAATAAGTTACTGGTGTAGATTCTCACACAGCGTTGTATCGTTAGTTTTCAATAAGGTACACGTGTAGATTATCACAAAGTGTTGTAGAGTTAGTTTTCAATTAGTTGCAGAGGTAGAACCTCACACAGTGTTGTATCGTTAGTTTTCATTAAGTTACTCGTGTAAACTCTCACACATCTTCGTATCGTTAATTTTCAATAAGGTACCTGTGTAGAATCTCACACAGGGTTGTATCGTTTGTTTTCAATAAGTTACACTTGTAGATTATCACACATCATTGTAGCATTAATTTTCAAAAAGTTACATGTGTAGAATCGCACAAATTGTTGTGTCGTTAGTTTTCAATAATTTATACCTATAGATTCTCACACAGAATTGTATCGGTAGTTTTCAATAAGGTACACTTGTAGAATCTCACACAGCGTTGTATCTTTAGTTTTCAATAAGTACACAGTGTCGTATCATTAATTTTCATTATGGTACACGTGTAGAATTTCACACAGCCTTGTATCATTAGTTTTCAAGAAATTGCTCTTGTAGTTCCTCACACAGTGTTGTATCGCTTGTTTTCATGTAGTATACATTTACAGATTCTCATACACAGTTTTGTATCGTTAGTTATCAATAAGTGTACACATGTAGTTTCTCACACAGCATTGTATCATTAGTTTTCAATAAGGTAAACGTGTAGATTCTCACAAAGTGTTGAATCATTGGTTTTTACGAAGTTACACAGGTAGTTTCTCACACAGTGTTGTATTTATGGTTTTCAAGAGGTACCGCTTAAGACTCACAGACAGTGTTGTTCTGTTAGTTTTCAATAAGGTACACACGTAGTTTCTCACACAGTATTTTGTTGATTGTTTCCAAGAAGTTACACATACAGATTCTCACAAAGTGTTTTATAGTTACTCTTGAAGTAAGTAACACGAGTAGATTCTCACACAGTGTTTTATCGTTAGTTTTCAAGAAGATACACGTTCAGTTTTTCACACAGTGTTATATCATTAGTTTTCCATAAATTACACAAGTATTTTCTCACACAGTGTTATCTTTAGTTTTCCATTAGTTACACCTGTAGATTCTCACACAGCATTGTGTCATTAGTTTTCAATAAGGTACACATCTAGAATCTCAAACAGCGTTGTTTTGTCAGTTTTTAAGAAGGTACACGCGTAGTTTCACACACAGTGTTGTATCCTTAGTTTTCAATAAGATGACGTGTAGATTCTCACAGAGTATTGTATTGTTAGATTTCGATAAGATGTGTATGTAGTTTCTCACACAGTGTTGTATCGCTTGTTTTTATGTTGTTAGGCTTATAGATTCTAACACAGTATTGTATCATTATTTATCATGGAGGTACACGTGTAGATTCTCACACAGCATTTTAGCATTAGTTTTCAATTAGTTGCACGTGTAGTATGTCACACAATGTTGTATCATTAGTCTTTTTTTCTTAAGTTGTTTCTTGATAAGTGTTTTGTCATAGCCATGAAAAAACAACTAATCTGGTTATAAATGTAGATCTAGCAACTTATTTCTTTTCTGAGACCTCAGGAACAGGTTTGAATCTCTTCCTTCAGTAGAGTCATCTACATACAGGGATATTCCTGATGATCTGAGACTCAGAATTGCATCTTCTATGAAGTGTTTCTTTGTCCTCTCCCTCTCCACTCACACCTCTACCTCATTTCTAAGTATTCTGCAGTACCCTGCACAGCCTGTATCAGACACTATCTTTTATTTATTTATTTATTTTTCAGTTTAAATTTAGATAAGAAACAAGGTTGATTCACAAGTCAGTTCCAGGTCCCTCTCTCTTTCCTCCCCACCTCCCGTGCACTCCACCAAATCCTCCCATTATCCCCTCTTTTGCCAGGGAGTGTGAGGCCCTCCATGGGAGTGTCCATAGTCTGTCATTTCATATAGGGCAGGGCCTAGACCCTTCCCCAAGAGTTCAGGGTGAGAGTGCAACTCACATTGTTGGATGGGAGTCCAAACTCCGTGTGTATACTCCGGATGGGTACTGATCTGCTGCCCAAGGCACAATAGATTACCTAGGCCTCCTCTCTGACACTCACATTCATGGGGTCTTGATCAGTCCCATGCTGGATTCCCAGGCTGATGCCTGGGATTCAAGAGTTAACCTTTGTCAGGTCACCTGCTTCTGGGGGTTAAACCAGCTCAGTCTTAATCCCTTTGGTCATCAGACCTACCTCTCTGTTACTGGCTTTCTTGAGTTCAGCTCAGTACTTAACTGAGAGAGTCTGCCTCTTCTTCAATCAGCCACTGAATGAAGTTTCTGTTTCCCAGACTCTCTGACCATGGGATTGTAGGCTGGTACTCCTCAGATCTATGTCTAAAATCCATATATGAGAGAGTATGTGCCATGTTTCTCTTTTTGTGACTGGGTTACCACACTCAGGATGGTTTCTTCTAGTGCCATCCATTTGCCTGCCAATCTCAGGATTCCATTGTTTTTTTCCTGCGGAATAGTACTCCATTTTGTAAATGTACCACATTTTCTCTATCCACTCTTCGGTTGAGGGACATCTAGGTTGCTTCCAAGTTCTGGCTATTGCAAATAATGCTGCTATGAACATAGTGGAACAGACATCTTTGTTGTATGAATGGGCATCTTTTGGATATATGCCTAAGAGTGGAGTTGCTGGGTCTTGTGGTAGGTTTATTCCCACTTTTCTGAGGAATCTCCATACTGATTTCCAAAGTGGCTGAACCAGTTGGCACTCCCACCAGCAATGGAGGAGTGTCCCCATTTCACCACATCCTCTCCAGCATAAATTTTCGTTGGTGTTTTTGATTTTAGCCATTCTGACAAGAGTGAGATGGTATCTCAGAGTTGTTTTGATTTGCATTTCCTGGATGACTAAGGATGTTGAGCACTTTCTCAAGTGCCTGCTCAGCCATTTTAGACTCCTCTATTGAAAATTCTCTGCAGCCCACTTTTTAATTGGGTTCTTTGATGTTTTGGAGACTTGCTCCTTGAGTTCTTTGTAAATTTTGGAGATCAACCCTCTGTCAGATGTGGGATTAGTGAATATTTTTCCCATTCTGTGGGTTGCCTTTTTGTCTTGCTGATGGTCTTTGGCCTTACAGAAGCTTCTCAGTTTCAGGAGGTCCCTTTTATTAATTGTTGATCTCACTGTCTGTGCTAGTGGTGTTATGTTCAGGAAGCTGTCTCCTGTACCAATTCGTTCACGGGTACCACCCACTTTCTCTTCTAAGAGGTTCAGTGTGGCTGGATTTATGTTGAGGTCTTTGATCCATTTGGACTTAAGTTTTGTGCATGGCGATAAGCATGGATCGATCCGCATTCTTCTACATGCCAGCCTCCAGATATGCCAGCACCATTTGTTGAAGATGCTTTCTATATTCCATTGTATATTTTTAGCTTCTTTGTCAAAGATCAGACTTCATAATTGTGTAGGTTAATATCTGTGTTTTCAATTTGATTCCATTGGTCTGCCTGTCAATTTTTGTGCCAATACCAAGCTGTTTTCAGGACTATAGCTCTATAATAGAGCTTGAGGTCAGGGATGGTGATGCCTCCGGACGTTGCCTTGTTGAACAGGGTTGTTTTGGCTATCCTGGGTCTTTTGTTTTTCCATACAAAATTGATTATTGTTCCTTCAAGGTCTGTGAAGAATTGTGCTGGGATTTTAATGGGGATCGCATTGAATCTGTAGATTGCTTTTGTCAGGATTGCCATTTTACTACATTGAACCTACCCATCCAAGTGCATGGGAGATCTTTCCATTTTCTGAGGGCTTCTTTAATTTCTTTCTTTAAAGATTCAAAGTTCTTGCGATACAGATCTTTCACTTTTTTGGTTAGCATTACCCCAAGATGTTTTATGTTGTTTGTGGCAATTGTAAAGGGTGATGTTTCTCTGATTTCTCTTTCAGCCCTTTTATCATGTGTATATAGTAGGGCTACTGATTTTCTTGAGTTGATCTTGTAGCCTGCCACTTTGCTGAAGGTGTTAATGAGCTGTAAGAGTTCCCTGGTAGAGTTTCTCACACAATGTTTTATGGGTAGTTTTCGATAAGTTACAGTTGGAGAATCTCACTCAGTGTTGTATCATTAGTTTTCAATAAGGTACACGTGTAGATTCTCACACAGCATTGTATCATTAATTTTCAATAAGGTACACGTGTAGAATCTCACCCAGTTTTGTATCGTTAGTTTTCCATAAGTTACTCATGTAGATTACCACACAGAGTTGTAGCATTAGTTTCAATAAGTTACACATGTAGAATCAAAAACAGTGTTGTGTCGTTAGTGTTCAATGATTTACACATGTAGATTCTCACACAGTGTTGAATCGTTTGTTTTTTTCAGTAAGTTACAAGTGTAGATTATCACACAGGGCTTTATCGTTAGTTTTCAAGAAATTAGGCATGTAGTTTCTCACACAGTGTTGTGTCCATAGTTTCCAAGATCTTACACACAGTAGATTCTTAAACTGTGTTGTATCATTATTTTCAATAAGGTACACATGAAGATTCTCACACAGGCTTGTATCTTGAGTTTTCAAAATGGTACACGTGTAGAATCTCACACAGCGTTATATCATTAGTTTTCAATAAGGTACACATGTAGATATTCACACAACATTGTATCGTGAGTTTTTGATAGGGTACACGTGTTGAATCTCAGGCAGCAGCATTGTATCGTTAGTTTTCAACTGGTACACGTGTAAATACTTACACAGTTTTGTAGCTTTTGTTTTCAATACGTTACACCTGTAGATTCTCACACAGTGTTGTATCGTTAGTTTTCAATAAGGTACACATGTAGACTCACACAGCAGTTATATCGTTAATTTTCAAGAAGTTATGCATGTAGTTCCTCACACAGTGTTGTATTGATGGTTTTCAAGAAGTATCTCTTATAGATTCTCACACATAGTTGCTTCCTTAGTTTTCAAGAATTTACACATGTAGTTTCTCACAAGTGTTGTGTCACTAGTTTCCTAGAAATTACATATATAGATTCTCACAAAAGGTTATGAGGCTAGTTTTTAAGAAGTTACATGTGTATATTCCCACACAGTGATATATCGTTAGTTTTCCATATATTACACATGTAGATTCTCACACATAATTGTATTTTCAGTTTTCAATAAGGTGCACGTGTAGAATCTCACACAGCTTTGTATCGTTAGTTTCCAAGAAGTTAGGCATGTACTATCTCACACAGTGTTGTATCGCTAGTTTTCAAGAACTTACACTTATAGACTCTCACATGGTGATGTTTCATTAGTTATCACTAAAGTACACGTATAGATTCTCACACAGCGTTGTATTTTTAGTTTTCAAGAAATTAGACATGTAGATTTGCACACAGTGTTGTATCGTTAGTTTTCAAGAAGTTACGTTTACGGATTCTCACACAGCATTGTATCATAAGTTTTCAATAAGTTACATATGTAGATTCTCACACAGCTTTGTATTGTTAGTTTTCAAGAAATTAGGCATGTACTATCTCACACAGTGTTGTATCGCTAGTTTTCAAGAACTTACACTTATAGATTCTCACACAGTGATGTTTCATTAGTTATCATTAAGGTACAGGTATAGATTCTCACACAGTGTTGTATCATTTTTTTCAAGAAATTATGGATGTAGTATACACACACAGTGTTGTGTCGATAGTTTCCAAGAAGTTAAACGGGTAAATCCTTAAACTGTGTTGTATTGTTAGTTTTCCACAAGTTACACGTGTAGATACTTACACAGTGTTGTATCTTTAGTTTTCAATAGGTTACACCTGTAGATTCTCAAACAGAGTTGTGTGGCTATTTTTCAATAAGGTACAAATATAGAATCTAACACAGCGTTTAATCATTAGTTTTCAAGAAGTTATGCATGTAGTTTCTCACACAGTGTTGTATCCTTAGTTTTAAAGTAGTTACACTTATAGTTTCTTACTGGCTAGCTCTGCCTTAAGTAATTACTCATAATTGTTAATCTAAGTATGTTTCTTACCGAGAATAGTTCCGTGTCACTACTCCTATGGCGTCACATGTTGGCTCTCATGTGTTTTCCTTCCCAGAATCCTCATCGACTGCTAGTCCTCCATCTAGGTTTTCATGTTGGCCAGACAGTACTATTGACAAATGTCAGCAAATAGCATGACTTCTTCAACAATATGGTACACGTGTAGAATCTCACACAGCGTTGTAATCATTAGTTTTCAAGAATTTATGCATGTAGTTTCTCACAAAGTGTTGTATCGTTAGTTTTCAAGAATTTATGCATGTAGTTTCTCACACAGTGTTGTATTGCTGTTTTTCAAGTAGTTACACTTATAGATTCTCAAACATTGTTTTATTGTTAGTTATCAATAAGGTACACATGTAGATTCTCACACAGCTTTGTTTCGATAGTTTTAGATCGGGTACACATGTTGATTCTCACACTGCATTGAATCGTGAGTTTTCAATAAGTTACACATGTAGCTTATCACATGGCATTGTACCGTTAAATTTCAATAATTTAAAAGTGTAGATTCTCACACAGTTTCAGATTCTTAGTTTTCAATAAGTTACACGTGTACATTCTCACACAGCATTGGATCGTTAGTTTTCAATAAGGTACATGAGTAGCATCGCACACAGATTTGTATGGTTAGTTTTCAATAAGGCACACGTGTAGAATCTCACACAGCGTTGTAACGTTATTTTTCAAGAATTTACACATGTAGTTTCTCACGCAGTGTTGTATTAATACTTGCCAAGAAGTTAGACAGTTAGTTTCTCACACAAGGTTGTAAGGCTAGTTTTGAAGAAGTTACATGTGTAGATTCTCACACAGTGTTATATCGTTAGTTTTCATAAGTTACATATTTAGTTTCTCACATAGTGTTGTATAATTAGTTTTGAATATGTTACACATGTAGATTCTCACACAGTGTGGTATCATTAGTTTTCAATAAGTTACACATCTAGATTCTCACACTGCATTGTATCTTCTCTTTTCAATAACGAACACATGTAGAATCTCACAAAGCTTTGTATTGTTAGTTTTTAATAAGGTACACGTGTAGATTCTCACACAGCATTGTAACATTAGTTTTCATTAAGTTAGACATGTAGTTTCTAACACAGTGTTGTATGGCTATTTTTTAAGTACTTAGACTTATAGATTCTCACACAGTGTTGTATCATTAGTTGTCAATGGTACATGAACAGATTCTCACCCAGCATTGTATCGTTAGCTTTTAAGAAGGTGGATGTGTAGTTTCTCACACAGTGTTGTATCATTAGTTTTCAAGAAGTTATGTTTACAGATTCTCACAAAATATTGTATCATTTGTTTTCAAGAGACTACACATGTAGATTATCACACAGTGTTGTGTCGATAGTTTCCATGAAGTTACACATGTAGATTCTTAATTGTGTTGTATCAATAGTTTTCAACAAGTTACACGTGTAGATACTTACACAGTTTTGTATCTTTAGTTTTCAATAAGTTACACCTGTAAATTCTCACACAGAGTTGTGTCGTTAGTTATCAATAAGGTACACGTTTAGAATCTCACATAGCTTTGTATCGTTAGATTTCAAGAAGCAATGCATGTAGTTTCTCACACAGTGTTGAATTTGCTAGTTTTCAAGTAGTTACTCTTATAGAATCTCACACAGTTTTGTATCATTAGTTTTCAAGAAATTACGCATGTAGTTATCTCACACAGCGTTGTATTGATATTTTACAAGAAGTTACACGGGTAGATTCTCAAACTGTGTTGTATTGCTAGAGTTCAATAAGGCACATGTGTAGAATCTCACACAGCGTTGTTTCTTTAGTTTTCAATAAGTTACGCATGTAGTTTCTCACACAGCTTGTATTTGATAGTTTTCAATAAGGTACACGTGTAGAATCTCACAGAGCATTGAATAGTTAGTTTTGAAAAAGTTACACATGTAGATTGTCACACAGCGTTGTAGCGCTAGTTTTCAATAAGTTACATGTGTAGAATTTCAATAATTTACACGTGTAGATTCTCACACAGTGTTGTATCGCTAGTTTTCAATAAGATACACCTGTAGATTCTCACACAGCATTGTATGATTAGTTTTCAATAAGGTACATGTGTATAAACTCACACAGTGTTGTATCGTTAGTTTTCAAGAATTTACAAATGTAGTTTCTCACATAGTGTTGTATCGCTTGTTTTCAAGTAGTTACACTTATAGTTACACAATTGTGTATCCTTAGTTATACAGAAGGTACACATGTATGTTCTCACACAGCGTTGTATCGTTAGTTTCGATGAGATACACGTGTAGAAACTCACACAGCGTTATGGCATTAGTTTTCTATATAGTAGACGTGTAAATTATCACAAAGCATTGTAGTGTTAGTTTTCAAGAAGTTGCACGTGTAGAATCTCACGCCCTGATTTATGCTTACTTTTCAATAGATTACAAGTGTAGATTCTAACTATACAACAGTGTGAGAATCTCCACGTGTAACTTATAAAAATTAACGACACAGAACTGTTTGATGAAATACATGCTTACCATCTTGAAAACTAATGATACAACACTGTGTGAGAATAGAAGTGTAACTTGTTGAAAACTAATGATATAACACTATCTGACGATCTACATGTGTTTCTCATTGAAAACTACCGATACAACATTGTCTGAGAATCTATATATGTAAGTTCTTGATAACTAATGATACAACTCAGTTTGAGAATCTCCAAGTGTAACTTAAATATCCATGCATAAGTACTTGAAACCTAACTGGTAGGGTTAGGTTTACGGTTAGCGTTAATGTTAGGGTTAGGTTTGGGTTTAGGGTTAGGTTTAGGGTTAGTGTTAGGGTTAGTGTTGAGAACCTACATGTGCAACTTCTCGAAAATTAATGATAGAACATTGCTTCAGAATCAATACACTTAACTTCTTGAAAAACAACGAAAAACCCTGCCTGAGAAACTACTTGTGAAACTGCTTGAAAACTAATGATAAAACTCTATGTGAGAATCTTCATGTGTAACTTATTGAAAACTAACGATACAACACTGTCTGAGAATCTATGTACATAACTTCTTGAAAACAAACGATACAACACTCTGTGAGAATCTATAAGCGTAACTTCTTGAAAACTAATGAAACAACACTGTCTGAGAATCTACACGTGTTACTTATTGAAAAGTAATTATTCAACACTGTGTGAGAAACTACACATGTATCTTATTGAAAAGTAACGATACAATCCTGTGTTTGAATCTATATGTGTTAAGTTCTTGAAAGAAAAGGGCTCAACACTGTCTGAGAATCTACACGTGTAACTTCTTGAAAACTAAGGATACAATACTGAAAGAGAATCTACATGTGCAACTCCTTATAAATAAATGGTACACCACTGTGTGAGTATCTATGTGTTTACCTTCTGGAAAAGTAACGATAGCAACAATGTTTGAGAATCTATATATGTAACTTCTTGAAATATAACAATACAACTCTGAGTTCTAAACTGAATGCATAACTTCTTGAAAACTAATGAATTACACTCTGTGTGAGAAACTACATTAGTAACTTTCAGAAAACTAATGATATAACACTGTCTAAGAATCTACATGTATAACTTATTGAAAATTAACGATGCAACACTAATCGAGAATCTACATGTGTAACTACTTGAAAACTAGTGATACAACACTGTGTGAGTATCTATATGTGTGTCATATTGAAAAGTAACGATACAACACTGTGTTTGAATCTATATGCTTAACTTCCTGAAAATAAAGGACACAACACTGTCTGAGAATCTACATGTGTACCTTATTGAAAATTAAAGATACAACACTTGTAGTGTGAGAAACTACAAGTGTATCTTATTGAAAAGTAATGATACAACCCTGTGTTTGAATCTATATGCTTGACTTCTAGAAAATAAAGTACTCAATACTGTCTGAGAATCTATACTTCTCGAAAACAAAGGAAACAACCCTTTGTGAGAAACTACATGCATAACTTTTTGAAATCTAGCGATACAACATTGTGTGAGAAACTATATGTTTAACTTCTTGAAAACTAATGATACAACACAGTGTGAGAAGCTATATGCATATCTTCTTGAAACCTAACGATACAAAGCTGCCTGCACATCTATACATGTAACTTATTGAAAACAAAGGAAACAACACTTTGTGGGAAAATACATGATTAACATCTTGAAAATAAACGATACATCACTGTAAGAGAATCTACATGTGTAACTTCTCAAAAACAAATGATGCAATTCTATGTGAGTATCTATGCCTGTAACTTTTTGAAAACTAACAATACAGCACTATCTGAAAATCTACGACCATAACTTCTTCAAAACAAATGATACAACACAGTCTTGAGAATCTACCCATGTAAATTATTGAAAATTAACGATACAACAATTTGTAAGAATCTACACGTTCAACTTATTGAAAATTAACTGTACAAGACTGTCTGAGAATCTACACGTCTAACTTATTGAAAACTGATACAACAATGTGTGACAATCTGCATGTGTAACTTCTTGAAATCTAACGATACAACACTGATTTCTAAACTGAATGCATGACTTCTGGAAAATTAATGATACAGCACTGTGTGAGAATGTATAATCTTAATTTCTTGAAAACTAATGATACACACTTTCTTCATATCTACACGTGTTACTTATTGAAAATTAACGATACAACACTGTGTGAGAATCTACATGTGTAATTTCTTGAAAACTAACTATACAAAACTGTGTGAGTATCTATACGTGTAACTACTTGAAAACTAACAATACAACACTGTGTGAAAATAAAAGTGTAACTTATTGAAAACTAATGATATAACACTGTCTGACAATCTACATGTGTTTCTCATTGAAAACTACCGATACAACATTGTCTGAGAAACTATATAAGTAAGTTCTTGATAACTAATGATACAACTCAGTTTGAGAATCTCCAAGTGTAACTTAAAAAAATTAGGAAGAAACACTGTTTGAGAAACTACATGAGTAACATCTTGAAAGTTAATGATGCAACATTTGGAGAGAATCTATATATGCAACTTCTATTTTTTTTTGGTTTTACCAGACAGGGTTTCTCTGTATTGTTTTGGAGGTTGTCGGTCCAGATTAGCCTCGAAGTCACAGAGATCTGCCTGCTTATGCATCCCGAGTGATGAGATAAAAGGCGTGCCCCACGGCATGACTTCTTAAAAAAAGATACAACACTGTATGAATATCTATGTTTGTAACTTCTTGAAAATAAACAATACAGCAGTGTGTGAGAATCTAACTACATAACTTCTTGAAATCCAACTACACAACTCTGAGTTCTCAACGGAATGCATAACTTCTTGAAAACTAACAAAATAACTCTGTGAGAAACTACATTTGTAACCTCTGTAAAACTAAAGGTACAACACTCTCTGAGAATCTACACATATAACTTATTTAAAAGTAACGATACAACACTGTGAGGGAAACTACAATGTAAGTACTTGAAAACTAACCATACAACACTGTATGAGAAACCACATGTTAACTACTTGAAAACTAACAAAACAACACTGTCTGAGAATCTACACGTGTATCTTATTGAAAATTAACGATACAACAGACTATTTGAATCTATATGCCTAACTTCTTGAAAATAAAGGATACAACACAGTGTTGAGAATCTACAAGTGTAACTTTTGAAAATTACGATACTACATGATGTGAGAATGTATGAGCATAACTTCTTGAAAACTAATGATACAACACTGTCTTAAAATCTACACATGTAACTTATTGAAAATTAACGATACAACACTGTCTAAGAATCTATGAGAATAACGTCTTGAAATCTTACAATACAGCCCTGTCTGAGAAATTACATGTGTATTTATCGAAAATTAACGATACAACACTGTCTAAGAATCTATACGTGTAACATATTGAAAACTAACGATACAACACTGTGTGAGATACTACATGTGCACGTACTTGAAAACTAACGAAACAACACTGTTTCAGAGTCTACAAGTGTAACTTAATGAAAACTAGCGATACAAAACTGTCTGAGATTCTCACGTCTAACTTAGTGAAAATTGCTGATAAACACTGTGTGAGAAACTACATATGCAACTACTTGAAAACTAAAGAAACAACATTTTCTGAGAATCTACACGTGTATCTTATTGAAAAGCAACGATACAATCCAGTGTTTGAATCTATATATATAACTTCTTAAAAATAAAGGACACAACACTCTCTGAGAAACTACTCATGTGAACTATTGAAACTAATGTTACAATACTGTGTGAGAATCTATATATACGTTCTTTATAGCTAACCATACATCACAGTGTGAAAATCTATCTATGTAACATCTTAAAATCTAAGGATACCACACTGGGTTCTAAACTTAATGCATAACTTCTTGAAAACTAAAGAAATAACTCTGTGAGAAACTACATTAGTAACTTCTGGAAAACTAACGATACAACATTGTCTGAGAAACTACATGTATAACTACTTGAAAACTAACGACCCAACACGGTCTGAGAATCTACTCGTGTAATTTATTGAACAGTAAAGATACAACACTGTGTTTGAAGCTAAAAGTGTAAGTTATTGAAAATAAAGGACACAACCCTTTCTGAGAATCTAAATGTGTAACTTCGTGAAATCTAAGGAAATAACTCTGTGTGAGACACTACATTAGTAAGTTCTGGAAACTTAACGATACAATACTGTCTGAGAATCTACACGTGTAACATTGAAAATTAACGATACAACACTGCTGAGAATATACATGTGTAACATATTGAAAACTAACAATACAACACTGTGTGAGAATCTATAAGTGTACCTTCTTGAAAACTAAAGATACAACACTGTGAGAGAATCTACATGTATAATTTCTTAAAAACAAACAACACTGTGTGAATATCTATTTGCATAACTTCTTGAAAACTAAAGATACAGCCCTGAGTTCTAAACTGAATGCATAACTTCTTGAAAACTAACGATACAACACTGTGTGAGAAACTTTATCATAACTTATTGAAAACTATCGATACAGTACTGTGGGATAATCTATATACGTAACTCCTTGAAATCTAAAGTTGCAACACTGAGTTCTTAACTGAATGCATAACTTTTTGAAAACTAACGATACAACACAGAGTGAGAATCTATATACGTAAGTTCTGGAAAACTAACAATACAGCACTGTGTGAGAATCTTTCTACATAACTTCTTGAAAACTAATGATACAACACTGAAGGAGAATCTACATGTGTAATTTCTTAAAAACAAATGATACAACACTGTGTATCTATGTACATAATTTCTTGAAAAGTAAAGATACAGCACTGTGTGAAAATCTATCTATATACCTTCTTGAAATCTCACGACTCAATTCTTGGTTCTAAAGTGAATGCATAACTTCTTGAAAACTAACAAAATAACTCTGTGTGGGAAACTACATTAGTAACTTCTGGAAAAGAACAATACAACACTGTCTAAGAATGTACACATGAAACTTATTGAATATTAACGACACAACACTGTTTGAGAATCTACATGTGTAACTTATTGAAAATTAATGACACAACACTGTCTAAGAATCTACACGTGTAACTTATTGAGAAATTAACGATATAACCCTGTGTGAGAATCTAAACGTGTAACTACTTGAAACCTAACGATACAACACTGTGTGAGAATCTACACGTGTAACTACTTGAAAACTAACGATACAACACTGTCTGAGAAGTCTACACGTGTATCCAATTGAAAAGTCTAATGATACAATACTGTGTTTGAATGTATTTGTGTAACTTCTTGAAAACTAAAGGACACAACACTTGAGAACCTATACGTGTAACATATTGAAAATTAAAGATACAACACTGTGTTAGAATCTATGAGCATAATTTCTTGAAAACTAATGATACAACACTGTCTTGACAATCTACACGTATAAATTATTGAAAACTAACCACACAACACTGTGTGAGAATCTATATTGTAACTTATTGAAAACTAACCATAAATAACTGTGTGAGAATATTTCTACGTAACTTGTTGAAATAACTTCTTGAAACCTAATGATAAAACACTTTGAGAGATTCGACATGTGTAATTTCTTAAAAACAAACAATGCAACACTGTATGAGTATCTATGTGACTAACTTCTTGAAACCTAACGACACAACTCTAGGTTCTAAAGTGAATGCATAACTTTTCTAAAACTAACGAAATAACACTGTGTGAGAAACTACATTAGTAACTTCTGGAAATCTAACAATACAACACTGCCTGAGAATCTATATGTAATTTTCTAAACTGAATGCATATTTTCTACAAAACTAAGGAAAAACCTCTATGTGACAAACTACATTAGTAACTTCAGGAAAAGTAACCATGCAACACTGTCTGAGAATCTACACCTGTAACTTTTTGAAAATTAACGATACAACACTGTCTGAAAATCTACACTTTTTTAATTATTTTTCATTTTAAATTTAGATAGACAACAAGGATGCTTCCCAAGTCAGTTCCAGGTCCCTCTTCCTTTCCCTCCCCTCCTCCCGTGCCCTCCCCCAAACCACCATTATCCCCTCATTCCCCCAGGTAGTGTGAGGCCCTCCATGGGGTGTCCATAGTCTGTCATTTCATATAGAGCAGGGCCTGGACCCTTCCCCAAGAGTTCAGGGTGAGAGTGCACCTCACATTGTTGGATGGGAGTCCAAAGTCCGTGTGCATACTCGGGATGCCTGGGATTCAAGAGTTAACCTTTGTCAGGTCAGCTGTTCCTGGGGGTTAAACCAGCCCAAACTTAATCCCTTTGGTCATCAGTCCTCCCTCTCTGTTACTGGATTTCTTGAGTTCAGCTCAGTACACCTTTAACTTATTGAAAATTAAAGATAAAACACTATGTGAGTATCTACACGTGTAACATATTGAACACTATTGATACAACACTGTGTGAGAAACTACATGTGTAACTACTTGAAAACTAATGATACAATACTGTATGAGAATCTACACGTGTATCTTTTTTTGAGAATTTCATAGTTATGTAATTTAAGAGGATCATATCTATGCCCCATCAACATAGCACAACATCCTTCTTATTATACATTTCATCCCCTCTCAAATTAAAGTCTTGGTATTTTTTTTATTTTATTTTCCAGTTTAAATTTAGATAAGAAACAAGGTTGCTTCACAAGTCAGTTCCAGGTCCCACTCCCTTTCCCTCCCCTCCTCCCGTGTCCTCCATCCAACCCCCCTTTTTCCCCTCATTCCCCCAAGGAGGGTGAGGCCCTCCATGGGGGTGTACATAGCATGTCAATTCGTATAGGGCAGGGCCTAGACCCTTCCCCAAGAGTTCAGGGAGAGAGTGCACCTCACATTGTTCTATGGGAGTCCAAAGTTCCTGTGTATACTTGGGATGGGTACTGATCTGCTGCCCAAGGCTCAATAGATTACCTAGGCCTCCTCACTGACACCCAAATTCAGGGGGAGTTGATCAGTCCCATGCTGGATTCCCAGGCTGATGCCTGGGATTCAAGAGTTAACCTTTGTCTGGTCAGCTGTTTCTGGGGTTAAACCAGCCCAGTCTTAATCCCTTTGATCATCAGTCCTCCCTCTCTGTTACTGGCTTTCTTGAGTTCAGCTCAGTACTTTACCAAGGGAGTCTGCCTCTTCTTTGATCAGCCACTAAATGAAGTTTCTGTTTCCCAGACTCTCTGGCCATAGGATTGTAGGCTGGCACTCCCCAGATGTGAGGAGCCGCCCTCACTATCGCTATCGCCATTAGAGATGGCGCTGACATCTGCTGTCAGTTGGAGTTTACTGTTTAAGCTGTGCCTCACCCGTCATCTGGGGTGATGAGCAAACCACCAATCCCGGCTCTACACGTCTCACTCGGAGCTCCTAGGCTTATATAAGGGGCTGGGTTTCTTAGCTTGGGGTCTCCCTCTCAGAAGCTGATCATCTATCTCTCAAGATGTATTAAAGCTTTACTGCAGAAGGATCCGAGTGTCCTGCGTCGTTCTTGCTGGTGAGACGGTAGCGCGGGACGCCCCCAGATCTATGTCTAAAATCCATATATGAGAGAGTACATGCCATGTTTCTCTTTTTGTGACTGGGTTACCTCACTCAGGATGGTTTCTTCTAGTGTCATCCATTTGCCTGCGAATCTCATAATTCCATTATTTTTTTCTGCTGAATAGTACTCAATTGTGTAGATGTACCACATTTTCTCTATCCACTCTTCGGTTGAGGGACAACTAGGTTGCTTCCAAGTTCCGGTTATTACAAATAAATCTTCAATGAACATAGTGGAACAGACATCTTTGTTGTATGAATGGGCATCTTTTGGATATATGCCTAAGAGTTGAGTTGCTGGTTCTTGTGGTAAGTTTATTCCCATTTTTCTGAGGAATCTCCATTCTGATTTCCAAAGTGGCTGAACCAGTTGGGACTCCCACCAGCAATGGAGGAGAGTCCCCCTTTCACCACATCCTCTCCAGCATAAATTGTCATTGGTGTTTTTGATTTTAGCCATTCTGACAGGAGTGAGATGGTATCTCAGAGTTGTTTGATTTCCATTTCAGGGATGGCTAAATATGTTGAGCACTTTTTCAAGTCCCTCTCAGCCACTTTAGACTCCTCTATTGAAAACTATCTATTTGGTTCTGCAGCCCTCTTTTTAATTGGGTCCTTTGCTGTTTTGGAGACTTTCTTCTTGAGTTCTTTGTAAATTTTGGAGAACAACCCTCTGTCAGATGTGGGATTAGTGAATATTTTTTCCATTCTGTGGGCTGCCTTTTTGTCTTGCTGACTGTATCCTTTGCCTTACAGAAGCTTCTCAGTTTCAGTAGGTCCCATTTATTAATTCTTGATCTCACTGTCTGTGCTACTGGTGTTATGTTCAGGAAGCTGTCTGCTGTACCAATTCGTTCAAGGGTACCACCCACTTTCTCTTCTAAGAGGATCAGTGTGACTGGATTTATCTTGAGGTCTTTGTTCCATTTGGACTTAAGTTTTGTGCATGGCGATGATCATGGATCGATTCACATTCTTCTACATGCCAGTCGCCAGTTATGCCAGCACCATTTGTTGAAGATGCTTTCTTTATTCCATTGTATATTTTTAGCTTCTTTGTCAAAGATCAGATGTTCGTACTTGTGTGGGTTAATACCCGGGTTTTCAATTCGATTCCTTTGTTCTAGCGTCTATTTTTGTGCCAATAACAAGCTGTTTCAAGGACTATAGCTCTATAATAGAGCTTGAGTTCAGGGATGCTGATGCCTCCGGACGTTGCCTTGTTGACAGGGTTGTTTTGGCTATCCTGGGTCTTTTGTTTTTCCATACAAAAATGCTTATTGCTCTTTCAAGGTCTGTGAAGAATTGTGCTGGGATTTTAATGGTGATTGCATTGAATATGTACATTGCTTTTGGCAGGATTGCCATTTTTCCTACATTGATCCTACCTATCCAAGAGCATGGGAGATCTTTCCATTTTCTGAGGGCTTCTTTAATTTCTTTCTTTAATGATTCAAAGTTCTTGCGATACAGGTCTTTCACTTGTTTGGTTAGCAATACCCCAAGGTATTTTATGTTGTTTGTGGCAATTGCAAAGGGTGGTGTTTCTCTGATTTCTTTTTCAGCCCTTTTGTCATCTGTATATTGTAGGGCTACTGATTTTCTTGAGTTGATCTTTTAGCCTGCCACTTTGCTGAATGTGTTAATCAGCTCTAAGAGTTCCCTGGTAGAGTTCTTTGGGTCATTGATGTAAACTATCATATCATGTGCAAACAGTGAAAGTTTGACCTCTTCCTTCCCAATTTGTATCCTCTTGATCCCCCTTTGTTGTCCTATGGCAATAGCTAGAACTTCAAGTACCATGTTGAAAAGGTATGGAGAGAGTGAACAGCCTTGTTTTGTTCCTGATTTTAGAGGAATTGCGTTGAGTTTCTGTCCATCTAGTTTGATGTTGGCTGTTGGTTTACTGTATATATCTTTTATTATGTTTAAGTATGTCCCTGTTATCCCAGATCTCTCCAAGACCTTTATCATGAAGGGGTGTTGGATTTTGTCAGAGGCTTTTTCAGCATCTAGTGAGATGATCATGTGATTTTTGTTTTTCAGCTGGTTTATATGGTGGATTACTTTGATGGATTTTCGTATGTTGAACCATCCCTGCATCCCTACTTGATCATGGTGAATGATTGTTTTGATGTGTTCTTGGATCCAATTTACCAGCATTATTGAGTATTTTTGCATCAATGTTCATGAGGGATATTGGTCTGAAGTTCTCTTTCTTAGTTGTATCTTTGTGTGGCTTGGGGATCAAGGTTATTGAAGCCTCATAGAAAGAGTTTGGCAAAGACCCTTCTTCAGAAATGAAAAGGGGGACATAACAACAGACTGTGAGGAAACCAGAGATTCATTAGATCATATTTTGAAAACCTGTACTCCACAAAATTCGAAAATTTAAAGGAAATGGGTGACTTCCTGGATAGCTATCACTTGCCAAAACTAAATCAAGAACAGATAAGCAATTTAAATAGACCTATAACCCCTATTGAAATAGAAGCAGTCATCAGAAGTCTCCCAACCAAAAAAAGCCCAGGTCCAGATGGCCTCAGTGCAAAATTCTACCAGAAATTCAAAGAACAGCTTATACCAGTTCTTCTCAAAGTGTTCCACATTAGACGTGTAATGATACAAGCCTGTGTTTGAATCTATATGCCTAACTCCTTGAAAACTAACGATTCAATACTGTATGAGAAACTACATGTGTAACTTCCTGAAAACTACTGACACAACACAGTGTGTGAAACTACATGCATAAATTCTTAAAAACTAACAATACAAATATGCCTGAAAACCTATACGCGTAACTTATCGAACACAAAGGAAACTGCACTTTGTGCGATACTATTGAACATCTTGAAAACAAACGATACAACATTGTGTGAGAATCTATATAGGTAACATATTAAAACTAACAATACAACACTGTGTCAGAATCTATCTACGTAACTTCTAGAAATCTAACGATAAAACTCTGAGTTCTAAACTGAATGCATAATTTCTTGAAAACTAACGATGAAACACTGTGTGAGAAACCACACGTGCCACTTATTGAAAACTAAAGATACAACACTGTCTGGGAATCTACACGTGTACCTTATTGAAAACTAATGATACAACCCTGTGTGAGAATCTATAAGTGTAACTTCTTGAATTCTAATGATACAACACTGTCTTGAGAATATACACGCATAACTTTTTGAAAACTAACGATACAACACTCTGTGAGAATCTATATTTGTAACTTCTTTAAAAGTAACGATACAACACGTATTTCAAAAATACATGCATAACTACATGGAAACTAATGAAATAACACTGTGTGAGAAACTACATTAGTAACTTCTGCAAAATTAACAATAAAACATTGTGTGAGAATCTACATGTGTATCTTATCAAATATTAAGGACACAATACTGTGTGAGAATCTACTAGTGTAACTTCTTGATATCAACTGATACAACACTGTGTGAGAAACTTGTGTTTACTTCTTGAAAACTAATGAAACAACATTGTGTGAGAAAGTAAGTGTTTAACTTCGTGAAAACTAACGATACAACACTGTGTGAGAAATTATATGTTTAACTTCTTGAAAATTAGTGATACAACCCAGTGTTAGAAACTTCATTCGTTAGTACTTCAAAACAAACGATAAAACACTGTGTGAGAAGCTACGTGTGTAACTTTTTGAAAACTACTGTTACAACTCTATGTGAGAATCTCTATTTGTATATTCTTGAATACTAACGATACAACACTGAGTATGAATCTATATGCATAACTTCTTGAAAACTAGCAAAATAGTTCTGTGGAAGAACCTACATTAGAAACTTCTTGAAACTAACAATACAACACTATGTGAGAATCTATATGTGTAAATTCTTGAAAGCAAACGATACAAGCCTGTGTGAGAAACAACATGTTTAACTTCTTGAAAACTAACTATACAACACTGAATTCGAAACTACATGCATAACTTCTTAAAAACTAATGAAATAACTCTGTGTGAGAATCTAAACCTGTATCTTATTGAAAATTAACTGTAGAACACTGTATGAGAATATACACGTTTAATTTTTGAAAACTAACGAAACAACTCTGTGTGAGAAACTACGTGTTTAACTTCTTGAAAACTAAAGATATAACACTGAGTGAGAAACTACGTGTTTAACTCCCCGAAAACTAATGATCCAACACTGTGTGAGAATCTACACTTGTATCTTATTGAAAATTAACGATACAACACTGAGTTTGAAACTACACTCATAAATTCATGAAAACTAAAGAAATAGCTCTGTGTGAGAATCTACACGTGTATCTTATTGAAAATTAAGGATACAACACTCTGTGAGAATCTACAGGTGTATCTTATTGAAAACTAACAATACAATTCTGTGTGAGAATCTATATTTGAAACTACTTGAAAACTAAAGATACAACACTGAGTACATAACTACATGCATAAATTCTTGAAAAGTAACAAAATAATACTTTGGGAGGAACTACATTAGGAACTTTTTGAATAACAACAATACAACATTTTGTGAGAATCCACAGGTGTATATTATTGAAACTTAACTATACAACAGTGTGTGAGAATCTACACGTGTAATTTCTTGAAAAAAATACAACACTGTGTAAGAAACTACATCTTTACCTTCTTGAAAATTAATGATACAACCCTGTGTGAGAATCTACATGTGCTTCTTATTGAAAATTAACAATACAACACTGTGTGAGAATCTACACCTCTAACTTCTTGAAAACAAAGGATACAACACTGTGTGAAAAGCTACACGTGCATCTTATTGAAAATTAATGATACAACCATGTGTGAGAATCTACACGTGTAACTTATTTAAAACTAACGATACAACTCTGTGTGAAAATCTATATTTGAAACTTCTTGAAAAAGAATGATACAACACTGAGTACGAAACTACATGGATAACTTCTTGAAAACTAATGAAATAATTCTGTGGGAGGAACTACATTAGGTACTTCTTGAACGATAAAACCCTGTGTTTGAATCTATATGCATAACTCCTTGAAAATAAAGGACACAACACTGTCTAAGAATCTACATGTGAAACATATTGAAAATTAAAGATACGACACTGTGTAAGAATCTATATATGTAACTTTTTGAAAATTAAGGATACAACACTGTGTTGAGAATCTATATGCCTAACTTCTTAAAAAATAACGATACAACACTGTCTGACAATCAAAATATGTATCTTATTGAAAAGTAACGATACAACACTGTGTGAGAATCTTCACCTGTAATTTGTTGAAAATTAAGAAGCAACACTGTCTGAGAATCTACACGCATAATGTATTGAAAACTAACGATACAACACTATGTCAGAAACTACATGTGTATCTTATTGAAAAGTAACTATACAGCACTGTGTTTGAATCTATATGCATAACTTCTTGAAAATAAAGGACTCAACACTGTCTTCAGAATGTACAAATGTAACTTCTTGAAAACTAATGATACAACACAGAGTGAGACACTACATGTGTAACTTTTTGAAAACTAACAATACAAATATGCCTGTACATATATAGCTGTAACTTATTGAAAACAAAGGAAACAACACTTTTTGGGAAACTACATGAGTAAAATCTTGAAAACAAACAATTCAACATTGTGTTAGTATCTATATTCGTGACTTATTGAAAACATTAAGATACAGCTCTGTGTGAGAATCTATATACATAACTTCTTGAAAAGTAAGGATACAACACTGAGTTCTATACTGAATGAATATCTTCTTGAAAACTAACCAAACAGCACTGTGTGAGAATCCACACGTGTAACTTCTTGAAAACTAACGATATAACACCTTGAGAGAATCTACATATGCAACTTGTTAAAAACAAAAAATACAGCACTGTGTGAATATCTATGTGTGTAACTTCTTGAAAACTAATGATACAGTACTATATGAGAATCCATCTATGTAACTTCTTGAAATCTAACAATAAATCTCTGAGCTCTAAACTGAATGCATAACTTCTTGAAAACTAAGGATACAACACTGTGTGAGAAGCTACATATGTAACTACTTGAAAACTAATTATACATCACAGTGTGAGAAACTACACGTGTAAATTATTGAAAAATAACGTAACAAAGCTCCCTGCACATCTATATGTGTAACTTATTGAAAACAAAGGAAACAACACTTTGTTGCAAACTACGTGAGTAACATCTTGAAAACAAAAGATACATCATTGTGTGTGAATCTATATTTGAAACTTATTGAAAATTAACGATACAGCACTGTGTGAGTATCTATATACATAACTATTTTAAATCTAATGATACAAAACTGAGGTCTAACCTGAAAGCATAACTTTTGGAAAATTAAAGAAATAACTCTGTGTGAGAAACTACATTTGTAACATCTAGAAAAATTAGGATATAACACTGTCTGAGAATCTAAACATGTACCTTATTGAAAATTAACGATACAACACTGTCTGAGAATCTACACGTGTAACTTATTGAAAACTAATGATTCAACACTGTGTGAGAAACTACTTGTATAATTATTGAAAACTAATGATACAACACAGTGTGAGGAACTACATGTGTAACTTCTTGAAAACTAAAGATACATAGCTGCCTGCACATCTATATGCGTAACTTATTGAAAACAAAGGAAACAACACTTTGTGGGAACCTATGTGAGTAACATCTTGAAAACAAACGATACAACATTGTGTGAGAATCTATATACATAACTTATAGAATGTTAACGATACAGCAATGTGTGAGTATATATATATGCATATATATATACATATCTTCTTGAAATCTAATGATACAGCACTGTTCTTGATTTAGTTTTGTCAAGTGATAGCTATCCAGGAAGTCGTCCATTTCCTTTAAATTTTCAAATTTTTGGTGTACAGGTTTTCAAAGTATGACCTGATGATTCTCTGAATTTCCTCAGATTCCGTTGTTATGTCCCCATTTTCACTTCTCATTTTGTTAATTTGCATGTTCACTCTCTGCTGTTTGGTAATTTTGGACAAAGGTTTGTCTATCATGTTGATTTTCTCAAATAACCAACTCTTCTTTGCATTGATTCTTTGTATTGTTTTCCTTGTTTCTACTTTATTGATATCAGGCCTCAATTTGATTATTTCCTGGCGTCTACTCCTCCTAGGGGAATTTGGTTCTTTGTGTTCTAGATATTTCAGCTGTGCTGTTAATTCTCTAGTATAACTATTCTCCAGTTTCTTCTTGCAGGCACTTAGTATGATTAACTTCCCCCATAGCAATGCCATTAAAGTATTCCATAGGTTTGGGTATATTGTGTCTTCATGCTCATAGGAAGTCTTTGATTTCTTTTTTTATTTCTTCTTTGACTCAGGGATGGTCCAGTTGTGCATTATTCAACTTCCCTGAGTTTGTAGGTTTTCTGCAATTTGTGTTGTTGTTGAATTCTTATTTTAAAGCATGGTGGTGTGACAAGATGCATGGAGATATTCCAATTTTTTGTAGCTGCTGAGGTTTGATATGTTGCCAAGAATGTGATCGATTTTTGGGAAGGTTCCATGTGGTGGTGAGAAGAAGTATATTCTTTTTTATGTGGATGAAATGTTCTATAGATGTCTGTTAATCCCAGTTGGGTCATTACTTCTATTAGACTCTTTGCTTCATTGTTGAGTTTCTGTCTTGTATTCCTGTCTAGTGGTGAGAGTGGTGTGTTGAAAACTCCCACTATAACTGTGTGGGGCTTTATATGTGATTTAAGTTTTAGTAATGTTTCTTTTACGAATGTGGATGCCTTTGTATTTGGAGCATAGATGTTCAGTACAGACACTTCATATTGGTGGATTTCACTGTGATGAGTATGTAATGACCTCCTTCTCATTTGATTGATTTTATTTTAAATTGTAGTCTGTTAGATATTAGGATTGCTAACCCTGCTTGTTTCTTGGGTCCCTTTGAATGGAAAATTTTCCCAACATTTAACTCTCAGGTAATGTCTGTATTTGAGGGTGAGGTGTGTTTCTTTGTATGCAGCAGAAGGAAGGATTCTGTGTTCGAATCCATTCTGCTAGCCTATATAACGATACAAAACAGAGTAATAATCTATGTATGTAAGTTCTTGAAAACTAAAGATATAACACAGTGTGAGAATCTCCACGTGTAACTAATAGAAATTAATGACCTCACAATGTTTGAGAAACTACATGCATAACATCGTGAAAATTATCGATACAAATCTGTGAGAAAATCTACATGTACCACTTCTTAAAAACTAATGATACAACACTGTGGGAGTATCTATGTGTGTATCTTTTTGAAAACTAAGGATACAGCACTGTGTGAGAATCTATCTAGGTGACTTCTTGAAACCTAACAATACAACTCTGAGTTCTAAACTGAATGCATACCTTCTTGAAAACTAAGGAATTAACTCTGTGTGAGAATCTACACATGTAACATATTAAAAACTAATGATACAACACTGTCTGAGAATCTACATACACGTGCATCTTATTGAAAATTAACAATACAACACTGTGTGAGAAACTACATGATTAACTACTTGAAAACTAACGATACAACACTGCATGAGAATTTACTAGTGTATCTTATGGAAAAGTAATGATAAAACACTGGGTTTGAATCTATATGTGTAACTTCTTGAAAATAAAGGACACAACATTGTCTGAGAATCTACACATGTATCTTATTGAAAATTAAAGTTACAACAGTGTATGATAATCAACATGTGTAACTACTTGAAAATTAATGATACATCACTGTCTGAGTATCTACACGTGTATCTTATTCAAAAGTTATGATACAAAACTGTGTTTGAATCTATATGTGTAACTTCTTGAAATTTAAGGACACAACACTGACTGAGAATATGAACGTGTAACTTATTGAAAACAAACTTTACACTACTGTGTGAAAAACTACATTTGTAACTACTTTAAAACTAATGATACAACACTGTCTGAGAATCTACACTTGTATCTTATTGAAAAGTAAGTATACAACACTGTATTTGAATCTATATGATTAATTTCTTGATAATAACGAACACAACACTGTCTGAGAATCTACACGTGTAACTACTTTAAAACTAATGATACAACACTGTGTGAGAATCTATTAGCTTAACTTCTTGAAATCTAACGATACAATACTGTTTTCTAAACTGAATTTATAACTTCTTGAATATTAATGATAAAAAACTGTGTGAGATTCCACACGTGCAACTTATTAAAAACTAAAGATACAAAACTGAGTGAGAATCTGTATGTGTAAGGTCTTAAAGACTAACGATACAACAGTCAGTGAGAATCTAGATATGTATGTTCTAGAAAACTACAGATACAACACAGAGTAAGAATCTCCACGTGTAACTCATAAAATTTGCAACACAACACTGATGAAAACCATGCTTAACATCTTGAAAACTAACGATACAACACTGTGAGAGAATCTGCATATGCAACTTCTTAAAAACAAATGACATAACACTGTGTGAGTACCTATGTGAGTAACTTCTTGAAAAGTAACTTTACAGAACTGTGTGGTAATCTGTTTACATAAATTCTTAAAATCTAACGATACAAATCTGGGTTGTAAATTGAATTCATAACTTCTTTAAAACTAACAAAATAACTCAGTGTGAGAAACTACATTAGTAATTTCTGGAAAATGAATGATGCAACACTGTCTGAGAATCTACATGTGCAATTTATTGAAAATTAATGATACCACACTGTGTGAGAATCTCCACGTGTAACTTCTTGAAATCTAATGATACAACTCTGAGTTCTAAACTGAATGCATAGCTTCTTGAAAACTAACGAAACAACTCTGTGTGAGAAACTAATGATACAGCACTATGTGAGAATCTATAAGAATAAATTCTTGAAAACTAATGATACGGCACTGTGTGAGAAACTATCTACATAACTTCTAGAAATCTAAAGATACCACTCTGAGTTCTAAACTGAATGCATAACTTCTTGAATTTTAAAAAATAACTCTGTGTTAGAAACTACATTAGTGACTTCTTGAAAAATAATGACACAAAACTGTCTGAGAATCTACACCTGAAACTTATTGAAAATTAACGATAAAAACACTGTCTGAGAATATATATGTGTAACTATATGAAAACTAATGATACAACCCTGTCTGAGAATCTACATGTGTATCTCATTGAAAAGTAATGAGACAACACTGTGTTTTAATTTATATGCATAACTTCTTGAAAATAAAGGACACACCACTATCTGAGAATTTACAAGTGTAACTCATTGAAAATTAAAGATACAACATTGTGTGAGTATACAATTGTAACATATTGAAAAGTAATGATAAAACACTGTGTGAGAATGTATAAGCTAACATCTTGAATACTAAGGATACAATAATGTCTTGAGAATCTGCACGCTTAAATAATTGAAAACTAACGATGCAATACTGTCAGAGATTCTACATGTGGAACTTAATGAAAATTAACGATACAACACTGTGTGAGAATCTACACGTGTAACTTTTTGAAAATTAAGGATAAAACAATGTGGGAGAAACTACATATGTATGTACTTGAAAACTAACGATACAAAAATGTGTGATAATTTACACGTGTATCTTATTGAAAAGTAACAATACAAACCTGTCTTTGAATCTATATGTGTAACTTCTTGAAAATAAAATACACAACTCTTTCTGAGAATCTACACGTGTGAGTTCTTGAAAACTAACGATACAACACTGTGTGAGAAACCCCATGTTTAACTTCTTGAAAACTAATGATACAACACAGTTTGAGAAACTACATGTATAACTTCTTGAAATCAAACGATACAAAGCTGCCTGTACATCTATAAGCATATCTTATTGAAAACGATGGAAACAACACTCTGTGGGAAACTACGTGAGTAATGTCTTTAAACAAATGATACAATATTGTGTGAGAATCTGTTTTCATAACTTATTGAAATCTAACGATACAGCACTGTGTGGGAATCTATATACGTAACTTCATGAAGTCTAACGAAACAACACTATGTGAAAATCCATACGTGTAACTTCTTGAAAATGAACGATACAACACTGTGAGAGAATCTATATATGCAAATTCTTTAAAACAAATGATCCAACACTGTCTGTGAATCTACAAGTGTAATTTCTTGAAAATAATGGACTCAACACTGTCAGAGAATCTACATGTGTAACTAAGTGTAAACTAACGATACAGCCCTGTGTGATAAACTACATGTATAACATATTGAATACTACGGATGCAACAATTTGTGAGAACCAAGGAAATTTGTGAAAACAAGGAAACAACACTTTGTGGGAAACTACGTGAGAAACTATTTGAGAAACATCTCGAAAACAAATGATACAACATTGAATAATAATCTATATTCATAGCTTATTGAAAACTAACTATACAGCACTGTGTGAGAATCTATATGCGTAACTTCTTGAAATCTAACGACACATGTAGCTACGTGAAAACTTACGATACAACTCTGAGTTCTAAACTGAATGCATAACTTCTTGAAAACTAACAAAATAACTCTATGTGAAAACCTACATTAGTAACTTCCAGAAACAACGATACAAAACTGTCTGTGAATCTACACGTGCAACTTATCTCTAAAATCCTGCAGTGTTAAATTACCTGTCATGTTATAATTAGATGTTCTCACCACCGATTGGTGATTCCTAATTGGAAAAAATCACCTCTTGTTTTGTCTCAGATTAAAATACATGTAGTTACCACACTTTTCCAGCCGATGGCACAGGTGTACTGCCAAAGACTGCCTCTGCAAAAATCAGATGTGTCCCAAGGAACCTGTGAAAACTTAGCAAACAGATTTGGGAACAAACAGGAGTTGCAGAAATTGGGGGATTGGCTGCACTGCAGCGGAGCTCACATTGGCTTTAGTAGCTGCTAAGCCACTGGAAGGAAGAAGAGGGTCAGTGATTGTGCAGCAGGACAGCAATGGAATCAAGCAGTCGGCAGGGTGTGCTGGGAGCAGATGGCCGTGGGCATCACATGGCCTGGATGCTTCTGGTGGGGAGCTGGTCTCATGGACTCTGTTTGCAGCAGTGTTGGGAAACACGCCTCGTGACATCCATTTGCAGCTTTGGCAGTGTCCCTCCCTGGGATCTGGAGGGGAAGCAGAAGACATAAGGCCAACAGGGCCAGCTGATTTAGCATGGTCCCGCTCATGCAGATGAAATGGCCATGGTTTCGAGGGATAGGATTTGAATGGAATTCAGGAGAAACATGAAGGAGCACGCATAATGCAGCTGAGGATGGAGGCAGAGGCCAGTCAGCTGGAATGCCGATTATCACTCACCTCGGGATGCCATGTCAAGCGGCCACGGGCCACAGAGCTGTGGGCATACAATGCACACAGCTGCCACCAGAAAATGATAATATTCAATGCTATAAGGAAAACAATGTATTTATTTACCAGAGAGAGAGTCACACAAGCTAGGAGTTAGAAGCATGACTGGCTTCTAAGAGAAAAGGGAGGCTCCTTTTCCTTTCACTTCCTTTTATATCTACCTGTGTTAATTTACTTGTCCCCCAACTCATGGGCAGATAGCTTTGTGGTGTTCACTCCTATACAGCACTCTGTGAGAATCTATCTATGTAATTTCTTGATCTAACAATAAAACTCTGAGTTCTAAACTGAATGTACACTTCTTAAAAACTAATGAAACAACCCTCTGTGAGAAAATACATTAGTAACTACTGGAAAACAATCCTTTGTGAGAATCGATAAGCATAACTTCTTTTAAACTAACGATACAGCACTGTGTGAGAAACTAACATCTAACTTCTTGCAAACTAACGATACAACACTCTTTGAGAATCTACAGCATAACTTCTTGAAAACTATAAAACACTATATAAGAAACTTCATGTGTAACTTCTTGAAAACTAACGATACAACACTGAGAATCTATACGTGTAACTTATTAAAATTAATGATACAACACTGTCTGAGACTCTACACGTGTAACTTACTGAAAACTAATGAAACAACACTGTGTCAGTAACTACATGTGTAACTACTAGAAAACAAACGTTACAACACTGAATGAGATTCTACACGTGTAACCTATTGAAAATTAACGATACAA
Source organism: Mesocricetus auratus (assembly GCF_017639785.1). Taxonomy (NCBI): domain Eukaryota; kingdom Metazoa; phylum Chordata; class Mammalia; order Rodentia; family Cricetidae; genus Mesocricetus; species Mesocricetus auratus. The sequence continues at coordinate 31,151 of NW_024429244.1, read as the reverse complement.
CTCTGTGTGAGAATCTACCAATGTAAATAATTGAAATTTAACGGAACAACACTGTCTGAGAATCTACACATATAACTTCTGGAAAATTAATGATACAACACAATGTGAGAAACTACACGTGTATCTTATTGAAAAGTAACGATACAACCCTGTGTTTGAAACTTCTTGAAAATAATAGACTCAACACTGTCCGGGAATCTACATGTGTAACTTCTTGAAAACTAAGGATACATCACTGTATGAGAATATATATGTGTACCTTATGGAAAATTAACGATACAGCACTGTGTTTGAATCTATATGTGTAACTTCTTGAAAATAATGTACTCAAAACTGTCTGAGAATCTACACGTGTAACTTCTTGAAAAATAACTATAAAAATCTATGTGAGAATCTACACGTATAACTTATTGAAAATTAACAATACAACACTGTGTGAGAAACTACACGTGTATCTTATTAAAAGGTATTGATACAACCCTGTGTTTGAATCTATATGCATAACTACTTGAAAATAAAGGGCTCAACACTGTCTGAGAATCTACATGTGTAACTTCTTTAAAACTAATGATACAACACAGTGTGAGAAACTACATATTTATCTTACTGAAAACTAATGATACAACACTATGTGAGAATCTATAAGAGTAACTTCTTGAAACCTAATGATACAATACTGTCTGGAGAATCCGCACGTGTAACTTCTTGAAAACTACCAATACAACCATGTAAGTTCTTGAAAACTAACGATACAGCACATTGTGTATGTTGCCACGTGTAACTTATAAAATTTAATGACAGAACACTGTTTGAGAAACTACATGTGTAACATCTTGAAAACTAACGATACAACACAGTGTGAAAAACTACCTGTGTAACTTCTTGAAAACTAACAACACAACACTGTGTGCGAATCTACACATGTAACATTTTGAAAATTAATGATACAACACTGTGAGAATCTATAAGCGTAAGTTCTCTTAAACTAATGATACAACACTGTTTGAGAATCTCCACGTGTAATTTCTTGAAAAATATCCATAAAATACTGAGTGAGACTCTATATATATAAGTTCTTGAAAAGTACCTATACAACAGTGTCCTAGAATCTACACATGTAACTTTTTGAAAACTAACGATACAACACTGTGTGAGAAAGTATATCTGTATCTTATTGAGAAGTAACGATATAACTCTAGGTTTGAATCTATATGCGTAACTACTTGAAAATAAAGGACACAACTCTGTCTGAGAATATACATGTGTATCTTCTTGAAAACTAATGATACAACACTGTGTGAGAATCTATAAGCGTAACTTATTGAGAACTAATGATACAACACTGTCTGAGAAGCTATATGTGTAACTTATTGAAAATTAATGATACAACAATGTGTGAGAATCTACAAGTGCAACTAATTGAAAATTAACGAAACAACACAGTCTGAGAATCTACATATGTAACATATTGGAAAGTAACGATACAACACTGTGTAGAAACTACACTTGTATAATAATGAAAATTAATGATACAACACTGTGTTTGAAACTATATGTGTAACATCTTGAAAATAAAGGACACAACACTGTCTGAGAATCTATACGTGTAATTTCTTGATAAACTAATGATACAACCCTGTGTGAAAAATTACATGTGTAACTTCTTGAAAACTAATGATACAAAACTGTGAGAGAACCTACATGTATAAATTCTTAAACACAAATGATACAACAATGTGTGACTATCTATTTGCGCAACTTCTTGTAAACTAATGACATAGAACTGTGTGAGTATCTGAGTGCATAATATCTTTTAAACTAAAAAGTAACTCTGTGTGATCAACTGCATTACTAACTTCTGGAACACTAACGATACAACACTGAGAATCTATAAGTGTAACTTCTTGAAAACTAACGATACAACACTCTGTGAGATTCTACACGTGTAACTTAATGAAAATGATACAACACTGTGTGAGAATCCACTCGTATGACTTATTGAAAATTAATGATAAAAAGCAATGTGAGGAACTACATGTGTATCTTATTGAAAACTAACGATACAACCCTGTGTTTGAAACTATATGCGTAACTGCTTGAAAATAAAAGACTCAACACTGTCGGGGTATCTACATGTATAAGATCTTGAAAACTAACGATACAACAGTGTCTGAGAATCTATAAGCGTAACTTCTTGAAAACTAATGAGACAACACTGTCTGAAAATCAACACGTGTAACTAATTGAAAATTAACAAAACAGCACTGTCTGGGAATCTACACGTATAACTTATTGAAAACTAATGATAAAATACTGTCAGAGAATCTATAGGTGTAACTTCTTGAAATCTAACAAGACAACACTCAGTTCTAAATGAATGCATAACTTCTTGAATACTAACTATAAAACACTGTGTGAGAATTTATATTTGTAAGTTCCTGAAAACTAACGATAAATCACAGTGTGAGAATATATCTACGTAACTTCATGAAATCTAACGATACAACTCTGGATTATAAACTGAATGCGTGACTTTTTGAAAAGTAACGAAATAACTCTGTGTGAGAAACTACATTAGGAACATCTGGAAAACTAACTATACAACACTGTCTGAGAATCTACACGTGTAACTTATTGAAAATTAATGGTACAACACTGTCTGAGAATCATACCACGTGTATCTTATTGAAAAGTAATGTTACAGCACTCTGTGAGAAACTACATGTGTAACTACTTGAAAACTCACGATACAACATTGTGTGAGAATCTACACATGTAACTCCTAGAAAACTAATGCTACAACACTGTCTGAGAATCTACAGGTTTATCTTATTGAAAAGTAACGATACAACAATGTGTTTCAATCTATATGTGTAACCTTGAAAATAAAGGACACAACATTGACTGAGAATATGCACGTGTAACTTATTGAAAATAAACGATTCAACACTGTGTGAGAAACTACACGTGTAACTACTTGAAAATTAATGAAACAACACTGTCTGAGTACCTACATGTGTAATGTATTGAAAAATAATGATACAACACTGTGTGAGAATCTATAAGCATACTTCTTGAAAAGTTTTGATGCAACACTGTCTGAGAATCTACACGTGCGACTTATTGTAAATTAACGATAAAACACTGTGTGAGAATCTACACGTGTAACTAATTGAAAATTAACGATACAGCACTGTGTGAGAATCTACAACTGTAATAAATTGAAAATTAATGAAACAACACTGTCTATCTACATGTGTAACTTCTTGAAAACAAACGATAAAATACTGTCTGAGAAACTACATGTGTAACTACTTTAAAACTAACCATGGAACACTAGCTGATAATCTACATGTGTAACTTATTGAAAAGTAATGATACAACACTGTGTTTGAATCTATATGTGTAACCTTGAAAATAAAGGATACAACACTGTCTGAGAATCTACATGTGTAACTTCTTGAAAAATACTGATACAACAATGTGTGAGAAACTGCTTTTTTAACTTCTTGAAAACTAATGATACAACACAGTGTGGGAACCTACATGTGTAACTTATTGAAATCAAACAGTACAAAACTGTCTGTACATATATATGTGCTACTTATTGAAAAAAATGAAATAACACTTTGTGTGAAACTAAGTGAGTAACACCATGAAAACAAACGATACAATAGTGTGAGAATCTATATTAGTAACTTATTGAAAACTAATAATACAGAAGTGTGTGAAAATCTATATATGTAACTTCTTGAATTCTGATGATACAACACTGTGTGAGAAATCAAACATGTAACTCCTTGAAAACTAACGATAGAATACTGAGAGACAAACTATATACGTAAGTTCTTAAAAACTAATGATGCAACACAGTGTGAGAATATTCATGTGTAAATTATAAAAATTAATGACATAACACTGTTTGAGAAAAACATGCGTATCATCTTGAAAATTAAAGATACAACACTATGAGAGAATGTACATGTGCAACTTCTTAAAAACAAATGATACAACACTGTGTGAGTATGTATGTGCTTAACTTCATCAAAATTAATGACAAAGCACTGTGTGAGAATCTATCTACATAATTCCTTGACATGTAATGATACAACTCTGAGTTCTAAACTGAATGTATAACTTCTTGAAAACTAAGGAAATAACACTATGTGAGAAACTACATTAGTAACTTATTGAAAACTAACGATACAACACTCTCTGAGAATCTACACGTGTAACTTATTGAAAACTAACCATACAAAACTGTGTGAGAAACTACATGTGTATCTTATTGAAAAGTAATGATGCAACACTGTGTTTGAATCTACATGTGTAACTTCTTGAAAATAAAGGAAACAACACTGTGTGAAAATCTACACGTGTAACTTATTGAAAATTAACGATACAACACTGTGTGAGAATCTACACGTGTAACTTATAGAAAATTAACCAGACAACACTGCTTTGAGAAACTACATGTGTATCTACTTGAAAACTAATGTTACACACTCTGTGAGAATCTACATGTCTGACTACTTGAAAACTAAGAACATAACACTGCCTGAGCAAATACACGTGTATCCTATTGAAAAGTAATGACACAACACTGTGCTTGATTCTATATGCATAACTTCTAGAAAATAAAGAACACAAAAATGTCTGAGAATCTACACGTGTAACTTCTTGAAAACTAACGATACAACACTGTGTTTTGAATCTATCAGCATAATATCTTGAAATCTAATGATACAAAACTGAGTTCTAAACTGAATGAATAACTTCTTGAAAACTAAACAATACAACAGTGTGTGAGAATCTATATATGTAAGTTCTTGAAATCTATCAATACAACTCTGGGTTCTAAACAGAATGCATAACTTCTTGAAGACAAATGAAATAACTCTGTGAGAAACTACATTTGTATTTTCAGGCAAACTAATGATACAACACTGCCTGAGAATCTACACTTAAAACTTATTGAAAATTAACGGTACACCTCTGGGTGAGGATCTACCCGTGTAACTACTTGAAAACTAATGACATACCACTATCTGAGAATCTACAAGTGTATCTTATTGAAAAGAAACAGTACAACACTGAGTTTGAATCTACATTCATAACTTCTTGAAAATAAAGTACACAACACTGTTTGAGATCCTACATTTGTAACTTATTGAAAATTAAATATACAATACTATGTGAGAATCTATAGTGTAATGTAACGAAATGTAATTGTACAGCACTGTGTGAGAATATATAAGTGTAACTTCTTGAAAACTAATGATACAACACTGTCTGAGAATTTACATGTGTAACGTATTGAAAACTAATGATAAAACACTATGTGAGAATCTATAAGCATAACTACTCGAATACTAAGGATACAACACTGTCTTGAGATTCTACATTGGTAATTCCTTGATAACAATAAAACACTGTCTTAAAATCTAACAATACAACTATAAGTTCTAAACTGAATGCATAACATCTTGAACACTAACCAAATAACTCTGTGTGAGAAACTACATTAGTATCTTCTGGAAAACTAACGATATAACACTATTTGAGAATCTCCACGTGTAACTTATTGAATATTAATGACACAACACTTTGTGAGAATCTCCATGTGTAACATATTGAAAACTAATGATACAACACTAGGTGAGAATCTATGAGTGTAACTTCTTGAAAACTAACGATATAACACTGTGTGAGATACTACATGTGTAAATAATTGAAAACTAACGATACAACACTCTTTGAAAATTTACAAGTGTATCTTATTGAAAAGTAACGATAAAACATTGTATATGAATCTATATGCATAACTTCTTGAAAAAAGGACACAACATATTCTGAGAATCTACACGTGTAACATATTGAAAATTAAAGATACAATACTGTGTGAGAATCTACACGTGTAACGTTTTGAAAACAGATGATATAACATTGTGTGAGAATCTATAATCCTAACATCTTGAAAACTAATGATAAAACACTGTCTTGAGAATCTAAAAGTTTAACTTCTTGAAAACTAACAGTACAACTCTGTCTGAGAATCTACACGTGTAAATTATTGAAAATTAATGATACAACACTGTTTGAAATCTACACTTTTAACTAATTAAAAATTAACGAAACAAAACTGTTTGAGAATCTACACCTGTAACTTGTTGAAAAGTAACGATATAACACTCTGTGAGAAACTACAGGTGTAACATTTTGAAAAATAATGATACAACACTGTTTTTGAATCTATAAGTGTATCTTCTTGAAAATAAAGGTCTCAACAGTTTGTGAGAATCTCCACGTGTAGTCCTTGAAAACTAACGATACAAAGCTGCCTGCACATCTATATGTGTAACTTATTGAAAACAAAGGAAACAATACTTTGTGGGAAAATACGTGTGTTACATCTTGAAAACAAATGATACAATACTGTGTGAGAATCTATATCCATAACTCATTAAAAACTAACGATACAGCACTGTGTAAGTATCTATATCCCTAACTGCATGGCATTTAGCGATACAACACTGAGTACTAAACTGAATGCATAACTTCTTGAAACTAACCATACAACAATGGGCGAGAATCCTCACGTGTAACTTATTGAAAACTAACGATACAATACTGAGTGACATATATATACATAAGTTCTTGAAAACTAACGATACAATAAAGTGTGAGAAACTCCACGTGTAACTTCTAAAAATTAAAGACACAACACTGTTTGAGAAACTACATGCATAACATCTTGAAAACTACCGACACAACACTGTGAGAGAATCTACATGTGCAACTTCATAAAAACAAACAATACAATACTGTGTGAGTATCTATGTGCGTAATTTCTTGAATACTAACGATACAACTCTGAGTTCTAAACTGAATGCATAACTTCTCGAAATACAAGGAAATAACTCTGTGTGAGAAACTACATTTGTAACTTCTGGAAAACGAACATTACATCACTGTCTGAGTATCTACACGTGTAACGTATTGAAAATTAACGATAAAATATTGTGTGAAAATCTATACGTGTAACTGATTAAAAATTAACGATACCACACTGTGTGAGAATCTACATGTTTAACCTATTGAAAATAAACGATACAACACTGTGTGAGAATCTACACGTGTAACTTATTGAAAACTAATGATACATCACTGGGTGAGAATCTATAAGCATAACTTCTTGAAAACTAAAGAAACAACACTGTGTGAGAAACTATATGTGTAACTACTTTAAAATTAAAAATACAACACTGTCTGAGAATCTACACGTGTATCTTATAGAAAAGTAATGATTCTACACTGTGTTTGAATCTACATACATAATTTCTTGAAAATAAAGGACAAAACACTGTGTGAGAAATTTGACGTGTAACTTATTGAAAATGAAAGATACAACACTGTGTCAGAATCTACACATGTAACTTATTGAAAATTAATGAAACAAAACTGTCTGAGAATATACAATTAATTTTATTTTGGTTTTTATGAGACAGGGTTTCTCTGTATTGTTTTTAGGCTCTCGGTCCAGCCCGTCCTCGAACTAACAGCGATCTGCCTGCCTCAGCCTCCCAAGTGCTGTGATTAAAGGCATGCGCCAACAACTCCCGGCTGAGAAACTAAACTTGTAACTTGTTGAAAACTAATGATACAACACTGTGTGTGAATCTACAGGTGGATCTTATTGAAAATTAAAGACACAACACTGTTTGAAATCTTTAAGTGTAACTTCATGAAAACTAAGGATACAACACTGTCTTGAGAATCTACAAGTGTATCTTCTTGAAAAAACGATACAACACTGTGTGAGAAACTATAAGCTTAAGTTCTTGAAAACTAATGAAACAACACTGTCTGAGAATCTACATGTGTAACTTATTGAAAATTAACGATACAACACTATCTGAGAATCTACATGTGTATCTTATTGAAAAGTAATCATACAACCCTGTATATGAAACTATATTCGTAAACTCTTGAAAATAATCGACAGAATACTGTCTGAGAATCTACGTGTAAGTTCTTAAAAACTAATGATACAACACAGTTTGAGAAACTTCATGTGTAACTTGTTGAACATTAATGATACAACACTATGCAAGAAACTTCAAGTTTAAGTACTTGAACACAAATTGTACAACACTGCGTGAGAAAGTACAAGTGCACCTACATGAAAACTAATGATATAACACTGTGTGAGAAACTACATGTGTAACTACTTGAAAACTAAGGATTCAATACTGTCTGAGAATCTACACGTTTATCATATTTAAAATTAATGATACTACACTGTTTTTGAATCTATATGCGTAACCTCTTGAAAATAAAGAACACATCACTATCTGAGAATCTACACGTGTAACTTCTTGAAAAATAACGATACAAAACTGTGAGAGAATCTCCATGTGTAACTTCTTAATAACAAACTATACAACACTGTGTGAGTATCTATGTGCATAACTTCTTGAAACTAATGATACAGCACTGTGTGATATTCTACCTATGTAACTTCTTGAAATCCAGTGATACAAAACTGTGACAGAATCTACATATGTACCTTCTTAATAACAATCTATACTACACTGTGGGAGTATCTATGTGCATAACTTCTTGAAAGAAATGATACAGCACTGTGTGATAATCTACCTATGTAACTTCTTGAAATCTAACGATACAACTCTGAGTTCTACACTGAATCTATAACTTCCTGAAAACTAACGAAGTAACGCTGTGTGCGAATCTATATTAATTACTTCTGGAAACCTAACGATGCAGTCTGTCTGAGAAACTACACGTGTAACTTCTTGAAAACTAATGATACATTTCTGTGTGAGAAACTACATGTGTAAGTTCTTGAACATTAATGATACAAAACTGTGTGAGAAACTTCGAGTTTAACTACTTGGAAACTAATTATACAACACTGTTTTAGAAACTACATGTGTAACTACTTGAAACCTAAGGATGCAACACTGTCTGAAAATCTACACGTGTATCTTATTGAAAAGTAACAATACTAGACTGTTTTTGAATCTATATGCGTAACCTCTTGATAATAAAGAACACATCACTATCTGAGAATCTACACGTGTAACTTCTTGAAAACTAATGAAGTAACGCTGTGTGAGAATCTGTATTAGTAACTTCTGGAAAACTAACGATACAAACTGTCTGAGAATCTACACGTGTAACTTATTGAAAATTAATGATACAAAACTCTGTGGAAATCTGCACGTGTAACTTATTGAAAACTAATGATACAACACTGTGTGAGAATCTAAAAAGCATAACTTCTTGAAAACTAATGATACAACACTGTCTTGAGTATCTACACGTGTAACTTCTTGAAAATAACAATACAACACTCTGTGAGAATCTATAAGCGTAACTTCTTGAAATGTAACAATACAGCACTGTGTGAGAATCAATATACGTAACTTCCTGAAATCTAACAGTACAACACTGATTTCTAAACGATATGCATTTCATCTTGAAAACTAAAGAAATAACTCTGTGTGACAATCTACATTATTAACTTCTGCAAAACTAATGACACAACACTGTCTGAGAATCTACATGTGTAACTAATTGAAAATTAAAGATACAACAATGTGTGTGAATCTACATGTGTAACTTATTGACAATTAACTGTACAACATTGTCTGAGAATATACACGTGTATCTTATTGAAAAGTAACTATACAAATCTGTATTTGAATCTATATGTGCAACTTCTTGCAAATAAAGGACACAACACTTGAGAATCTACACGTGTCACTTATTGAATAATAAAGTACAACAGTGTGTGAGAATATGCACGTGTAATATATTGAAAACTAATGATATAACACTGTGTGAGAATCTACAATTATAACTTCTTGAATACTAAGGATACAAAACTGTCTTGATAATCTATAGACATAACTTCTTGAAAACTAACCATACCACTCTGTCTTAGAATTTACACGTGTAACTTATTGAAAATTAATGATATTACACTGTCTGAAAATCTACACGTGTAATATTGAAAATTAACGAAACAACACTGTTTGAGAATCTACACGTGTAACTTATTGAAAACTAACGATACAACACTTTGTGAGAAAATACCCATGCATCTTTTTGAAAAGTAACGATACAACACTGTGTTTGAATCTATATGCATAACTTCTTGAATATAAAGCACTCAAAACTGTCTGAGAATCTACACGTGTAACTTTCTGAAAACTAACAATACAACACTGTCTGAGAATCTACATGTGTGTCATATTGAAGAGTAAAGATACTACACTGTGTTTTAATCTATATGCATAACTTCTTGAAAACAAAGGACACAACACTCTCTGAGAATCTACATGTGTAACTTCTTGTAAACTAAAGATACTTCTTGGAGACTAAGGATATAACACTGCTTGAGAATCTGCATGTGTACATTCTTGAAAAAAACGATACAACACTGTGTGAGAATACTTCTTGAAAACTAATGACACAACACTGTCTGAGAATCTACTCGTTTAACTTATTGAAAATTAACAATACAAAACTGTGTGAAAATCCATACGTGTAACTTATTGAAAATTAAACGATACAAACACTGTGTTGAGAATCTATCTACATGTGTAACTTATTGAAAACTAACTGATACAACACTGTGTGAGGACAACATGAGTAACTACTTGAAAACAAATGATACAACACAGTGTGAGAAACTACATGTGTAACTAATTGAAACTTAAAGATAAAACACTGTCTGAGAATCTACACGTGTATGTTATTGAAAAGTAATGATACAACATTGTGTTTGAATCTATATACTTAACTTCTTGAAAATAACTGACACAAAACTGTCTGAGAATCTAAACGTGTAACTTAATGAAAATTAAAGATACGACACTGTGTGAGAATCTACATGTGTAACGTATTGAAAACTAATGATACAACACTCTGAGAATCTGTAAGCATAACTTCTTGAAAACTAATGATACATCACTGTCTTAAGAATCTACACGTATAACTTATTGATAATAAATGAAACAACACTGTCTGAGAATCTATAAACGTAACTTCTTGAAAACTAACGATACAACACTGACTGAGAATCTACACTGTGAACTTATTGAAAATTAACGAAACAAGACTATCTGAGAATCTACATGTGTAACTTATTGAAAACTAATGATACAACACTGTGTTTGAATCTATATGCATAACTTATTGAAAACAAAGGACTCAACACTGTCTGAGAATCTACATGTGTGACTTCTTGAAAACTAACGATACAAAACTGCCTGTACAATCTATACGTGTAAATTACTGAAAACAAAGGACACAACATTTTGTGGGAAACTATATGAGTAACATCTTGAAAACAAACAATACAACATCTGTGTCAGAATCTATATTAGTAACTTCTTGAAAACTAACGATACAGCACTGTGTGAGAATCTATATATGTAACTTATTGAAATCGAACGATACAACACTGTGTGAGAATCCACATGTGCAACTTATTGAAAACTAATGATACAACACTGAGTGAGAATCTGTATATGTAACTTATTGAAAACTAACGATACAACAGAGTGTGAGAATCTCCACGTGTAACTTAATAAAAATTAACGACACAACACTGTTTGAGAAACTACATGTGTAACATCTTGAAAACTAACGATACAACACTGTGAGAGAATCTACATGTGTAACTACTTGAAAATAAATGATACAACACTGTGTGATGTATCTACGTGCCTAACTTCTTGAAAACTAACGATACAGCACTGTGTATGAATCTATCTACGTAACTTCTTGAAATTTAACGATACAACTCTGAGTTCTAAACTGAATGCATAACTTCTGTGAAAACTAAATAACTCTGTGTGAGAAACTACATTAGTAACTTACTGAAAACTAAAGATACAACACTGTGTGAGAATCTACACATATATCTTATTGAAAATTAAACAATACAACACTGTCTGAGAATCTACACTTGTAACTTATTGAAAACTAACTGATACAACACTGTGTGAGAAACTACATGTGTAACTACTTGAAAACTAATGACACAACACTCTCTGAGAATCTACATGTATATCTTATTGAAAAGTAAGTGATACAACACTTTGTTTGAATCTATATGCTGTGACTATCTGAAAATAAAGAACACAACAATCTCTGAGAATATACACGTGTAACTTATTGAAAATTAAAGATACAACACTGTGTGAGAATGTACACGTGTAACTCATTGAAAACTAATGATACAACTCTGTGTTGAGAATCTATAAGTGTAACTTCTTGAAAACTAATGATACAACACTGTCTGGAGAATCTACTCGTGGAACTTCTTGAAAACTAACAATAAACACTGTGTGAGAATATATAAGCGTAACTTCATTGAAAACTAACGATACAACACTGTTTGAGAATCTACACATGTAACTTATTGAAAATTAATGATACAACACTGTGTGTAAATCTACATGTGTAAATTATTGAAAATTAACAAAAAAACCCTGTCTGAGATTCTACATGTGTAAATCCTTGAAAACTAACGATACAAAACAGTGTGAGAAAGTACACTAGTATCTTATTGAAAAGTAAAAATACAACCCTCTGTTTGAAACTCCTAAGGCTGAGGATTATTGTTAGTCTTATGTTTAGGGTTAGATGTTTAGGGTTAGTATTATGTAAATGTTATGCCTAGGGTTAGGGTTAGGCTTAGGGCTAGGGTCAGGGTTAGGATTCAGGGTTAGTGTTAGAGTTAGGGTTAGGTTTAGGGTTAGAGGGTTAGGGTTAGGGTTAGGGTCATGCTTAGGGTTAGAGTTAGGATTAGGGTTAGGGTTAGGGATAGGATAATTGCTAGGGTTAGGGTAATGTTTAGGATTAGGGTTAGGTTTAGTGAAAGTTTTAGGGTTAGGGTTAGGGTTAGGGATAGGGTTAAAGTAAGGATTAGGTTTAGGGTTAGGGTTAAGTTTAGGCATAGGGTTAGTGTAGGCTCCAAAGGACGCTGTAATGATAAGTGACACACAATTACTGAAAGTAAAACTAAGTATTTATTGTAGAAATTACTCACAAGATACCAAACAAGTAACCCAGATGAGCCAAGCAGTTTTCCTGCTGCTGAACTGGAAGCCGAACTCCAGGAAAAGAGACCGAGACTTCCTGTGTGCTGTCTTTTATACCTTCCCCGTAATGCCCTCTAGCCATGCGCAAAAGTGGGCCTGGCTAGTGACGTAGTTCTGCCTACGTACGTATATGTCTTAACGTCCAGCCTTATACGTCTTTAGTCCTGCCTAAAGTGGGTGTGGTAAGCGGTGTGGTAAACCGCCCTTTTATTACCTCATCTGTATGCGCCTCTAATAAGTCACATGTTTAATGGCGGCATACAGACTTCCTCCTACAGGTTAGGGTTAGGTTTATGGTTAGGATGAGGGATAGGTTTATGGTAGGTTTAGGTTTAGGGATATGGGTAGGGTTGGTTAGGATTAGGTTTCGATTTCGGGTTAGGGCTTACAGTTAGTGTTAGGTTTAGGCTTAAGTTTAAGGTTAGGGTTAGGGTTTGGCTTAAGCTTAGGGTTAGGGTTAGGTTTAGGGGTATGGTTAGGGTTGCTTACTTAGCATTAGGTTTCGATATCAGGTTAGGGGATATGGTTAGGGTTAGATTTAGGCTTAAGGGTAGGATTAGTGTTAAGTTTAGACTTAAGCTTCGTGTTAGCGTTAGGGTTAGTGTAGGATTAGTGTTAGGTTTGGGGTTAGGGTTAAGGTAGGTTTAGGGTTAGGGATAGGGATAGGTTTAGCGATAGGGTTCAATTAGGGTCAGAGGTTAGGGTTAGGGATTAGGGATAGGATTAGACTTAGGGCTATTGTTAGCATTAGGATTAGGGTTATGATTAGGTTAAAGTTACAGTTCGGGTTAGGGCAAGCATTATGGTTAGGGTTAGGCTAAGTGTTAGGGTTAGGGTTTGAGTTAGGGTTTAGATTAAGGTTAGGTTTAGTGATAGGTTTAGGGTAGTGTTAGGGTTAGGGTTAGAGTTAGCACTAGGGTTAGGGTTAGGGTTAGGGATAGGTTTAGGATTAAATTTAGGGTTAGGGTTAAGTTATGGTTAGGGTTAGGTTTAGGTTATGGTTAGAGTTAGGGATAGGGTTAGGGTTAGAAGTTAGTGTTATGGTTAAGGTTAGGGCTAGGGTTTGGGTTAGGTATAGGGTTAGGATTAGGGTTAGGATTAGGGTTAGGATTAGGAATACTTTTAGGGTAGAGTTAGGTTTAGGGATAGGGTTAGGGTTGGTGTTTGTGTTAGGGTTAGGTTTAGGGGTTAGACGTTAGGTTTATGGTTAGTGTTAGGATTAGGGTTAGGTTTAGTGTTAGTTTTAGTGTTAGGGTTAGGGTTAGCATTAGGGTTAGGGTTAATGTTAGTATTAGGGTTAGGGTTAGGTTTAGATTAGCGTTATCATTTGCACCTCACTGAAAACTAACGATACAACGATGTGAGAGAAACTACACGTGCAAATTATTGAAAACTAAGGATACAACTCTGTGTGAGATTCTACAGGTGTACATTATTGAAAACAAATGATACAAAATTGTGTGAGAATCTACACATTTACCTTATTGAAAAGTAAGGATACAACACAGTATGAAAATCTATCCGTGCAACTGTTGGAAATATAGATACAACACTCTGTGCGAAACATTATGCAAAATTTCTTGAAAACTAGTGTTACAAAACTGTGTGAGAATCTATATGTGTAACTACTTGAAAACTAGTGATACCACACTGTGTGAGAAACTTCATGGGTGTGAGATTCTACGCATGCAAACTAAAGACACAACTCTGTGTAAGTATCTACACTTATAAGTTATTGAAAACTATTGATACAACACCGTTTAAAAATCTACCCGTTGACGGGCCGTGGTGGCATAAGCCTTAATCCCAGCACTCGGGAGGCAGAGGCAGGCGGATCTCTGTGTTCAAAGCTGGGCTGGACCGATAGCCTCGAAAACAATACAGAGAAACCATGTCTCGAAAAAACAAAACAAGACAAAAAACCCAAACAAACAAACAAACAAAAAAGAATCTACCCGTGTAACTTCTTGGGAACTATCGACACATCACTGTTTGAGAATCTACATCCATAATTACTTGAAAACTAAGGATACAACTCTGTGTGAAGATCTACATGTGTACTCCTTAGAAACAATCCACACAACACTGTGTAATTATCTACATGCATAATTTCTTGAAAACTAACGATACGACATTGTGTGAAGATCTACACGTGTATATTCTTGGAACTATCGATACAACACAGTGTGAGAATCTACACCTGGAACTTCTTGGAAACTACTGATACAACTCTGTCAGAAACTTCATGCTTAAGTTTTTGAAAACTAACAATACATGTGTAACTTATTGAAGACTAAGGATACAACACTGTGTGAGAATCTACAGTTGGATATTATTGAAAAGAAACGATGCAACCCTGTGTTTGAACCTTTATGCGAAACTTCTGGAAAATAATGGATTCAGGACTGTCTGAGAATGTACACGTGTAACTTCTTGTAAACTAAAGATAAACTTCAGTGTGAGAATCTACATGCATAACTTCTTGAAAACAAACGATAAAAGCTGCCTGCTCATCTATACGAGTAACTTATTAAAAATATTGAAACAACACTTTTTGGTATATCAAGTGAGTAACATCTTGAAAACAAATGATAAAACATTGTGTGAGAACCTATATTCGTACCTTATTGAAAACCAATGATACAGCAGTGTGAGAATCTATATAAGAACTTCTTGAAATCTAACAAAACAACCCTGTGTGAGAATCTGTCCCGCGCTACCGTCTCGCCAGCAAGAACGACGCAGGACACTCGGATTCTTCTGCAGTAAGCTTTAATGCATCTTGAGAGATAGATGATCAGCTTCTGAGAGGGAGACCCCAAGCTAAGAAACCCAGCCCCTTATATAAGCCTAGGAGCTCCGAGTGAGACGTGCAGAGCTGAGATTGGTTGTTTGCTCATCACCCCAGATGATGCCACGGGAGAGGCACAGCTTAAACGGTGAACTCCAACTGACAGCCGATATCAGCGCCATCTTCTAATGGCGATAGCGATAGCGAGGGCGGCTCCTCACAAGAATCCACACGTTAACTTATTGAAATAAAACGATAAAACACTGAGTGAGAGTTTATATATGTAAGTTCTTGAAAACTAACCATACAACACAGTGTTTGAATCTCCATGTGTGAATTATAAAAATTAACGGCACAACACTCTTTGAGAAACTACATGTGTAAAATCTTGAAAACTAACAATAAAACACTGTGAGAGAATCTATATGTATAACTTCTTAAAAACAAACGATAGAACACTGTGTTAGTATCTATGTGTGTAACTTCTTGAAAACTAACAATGCAGCAATGTATGAGAATCTATCCACGTAAATTCTTGAAATCTAACGATACAACTCTGACTTCTAAACTGAATGCATAATTTCTTGAAAGCAAAGGAAATAACTCTGTGTGAGAAACTACATTAGTAACTTCTGGAAAACTAATGATACAAAACTGTCTGAGAACCTACACCTTTAACTTATTGAAAATGAATGATATAACACTATGTGAAAATCTACATGTGCAACTTATTGAAAACTAATGATACAACACTGGGTGAGAATCTATAAGCCTAACTTCTTGAAAACTAACAATACAACACTGTCTAAGAATCTACACGTGTACCTTAATTGAAAATTAACGATACAACACTGTGTGAGAAACTACAGGTATAACTACTTGAAAACTAACGATACAGCACTGTGTGAGAAACTACATGTGTAACCACTTGAAAACAAACGATACAACACTGTGTGAGAAGCTACATGTGTAACTACTTGAAAATTAACTATACAACACTGTATGAGAACCTAGCCGTGTATCTTATGGAAAGTAACGATACAACGCTGTGTTTGAACGTATATGTGTAACTTCTTGAAAATAAAGGACACAACACTGTCTGAGAATCTACAACACTTTGTGAGAATCTCCACGTGTAACATATTATCTTTATTGATAATTAAGATACAACACTGTGTGAGAATGTACATGGGTAACTTATTGAAAATCTACTATACAACACTTCCTGAATATCTACAAGTGTAACTAACTGAGAATCTACACATGTAACTTATTGAAAACTAATGATATAACATTGTGTGAGAAACTACATGTGTAAATACTTGAAAATAAGGATACAACACTGTCTGAGATTCTACATGTGTAACTTATTGAGAATTAGTGATACAACAGTTGTTTGAGATTACACCTGTGACTAATTGATAATTAACAAAACAACATTGTCTTCAAATTTACACGTGTAACTTATTGAAAACTAAAGATACAACACTGTGTGAGAACTTACAGGTGTATCATATTGAAAATTAACGATACATCCCTGTGTTTGAATCTATATATGTAACTTCTTGAAAATAAAAGACTCAATACTGTCTGAGAATCTACACGTGTATCCTCTTGAAAACTGACGATACAACATTTTCTGAGAATCTACACGTGTAACTACATGAAAATTAACCAAACAACACTGTCTGAGAATCTACTGGTGTAACTTATTGAAAAATAACGATTCAACACTCTGTGAGAAACTACATGTGTAGCTACTTGAAAACTAATGATACAACGCTGTGTATATATATATATATATATATATATATATATGAGTAATTTCTTTTAAATAAAGGACACACACTGTCAGAGAATCTACACGTGTTCCTTCTTGAAAACTAATGATAAAACACTGTGTGAGAAACTACATGTGTGTCTTCTTGAAAACAAATGATACAACACTGTGCAAGAAACTACATGTGTAACTTACTGAAAACTAACGACACAACACTGCTTGAGAAATAAATGCGTAACATCTTGAAAACTAACGATAAAACACTGTGAGAGAACCTACATGTGTAACTTCTTAAAAACAAATGATACAACACTATGAGTATCTATTTGCTTAACTTCTTGAAAACTAATGATACAGCCCTGTGTAAGAATCAGTCTACGTAACTTCTGGAAATCTAAGGATACAAGTCTGGGTTCTAAACACTGTCTGGAGAATGTATACTTGTAACTTCTTAAAAAATAACGATATAACACTGTTTTAAATCTATGAGCGTAACTTCTTGAAAACTAACGATATAACACTATCTGAGTATCTACACGTGTACCTTATTGAAAATTAATGATACAACACTGTGTGAGAATCTACACGTGTAACAAATTAAAAATTAACGAAACAACACTGGAGGAGAATATATACGAGTAACTTATTGAAAAGTAAATATACAACCCTGTGTGCAAAACTACACGTGTATCACATTGAAAAGACATGATACATGCCTGTGTTTGAATCTATATGCGTAACTTCTTGAAAATAAAGGACTCAACACTGTCTGAGAATCTACACGTGTAACTTCTTGAAATCTAACGATACAGCACTGTGTGAGAATCGACAACTGTAACTTCTTGAAAACTAATGATACAACACTGAGTGAGAATCTATATATGTAAATTCTTGAAAACAAATGATAAACCACAGTGTGAGAATCTCCACGTTTAACTTATAAAAATTAACGGCACAACACTGTTCAAGAAAATACATGGGTAACATTTTGAAACCTAACAATGCAAAACTGTGAGAGAATCTACATGTGCATCTTCTTATAAAGAAACGATATAACACTGTGTGAGTATCTATTTGTGTAACTTCTTGAAAACTAAGGTACAGCACTAATGAAGATATTTAATGTTATATGGAAAACAATATATTTATTTAGCAGAGAGAGAGTAGCACAAGCTAGGTGTTAGAAGCATGGCTGGCTTCCATGAGAAAAGAGAGGCTCCTTTTACTTTCACTTCCTTTTATATCTACCTGTGTTAATTTAATTGTCCCTGCCCTCATGGGCAGATAGATTTGTGGGTTCACTCCTACAATTCCCCTTTTAGTCTAAATAGAAGATTTAAATTTGATACAAACGCAAACATATACAACATATATACATAGATATAATTAAGTTATAATCTACTTATCCTAACTAAACATATCCATTCAACCTAAGGTCTAAACTTATCTGAAATGGATGCCTAAGTCTGAACACCTCCTTCAAATCCCAACCCTAAAAATTGCAAATTAACACTAACAGGTGTAAACTATCCTCTAATATCCATGTTAGGGTGAAGGGACTTGGAATTCTCAAATTTACTTCCTGCTGAAGTTGGATAAGTACAATCATGGGGACACGTGGGAAGAAATTGTTAGTGTAACAAGAGTCTTCAGTAGGTCAATTAGTCTCTGTTTGGCAGGAGAGGCTTGACTGAAGTTCTGGATTAGAGTTCTAATTTTGATTGAAGCTCTTGTCTGAAGCGCTCATCAGATTGTACAAGATGCCCTGTATCAGTTCCTTGGTCTGGAGATGTGTCAAGTGATGTAGTTCTAAGCTGGTTTCAGGATGGTGCTTGTCAGGTGGGGTCGATGATGTGGGGCAGTTTAGATGTATCCCGTCAAATCAGGAGGGGTCGGGGAAGTGAATCCACATTCTCTTTCTGAAGCTGTTGAAGATCGCTGTCAATTAATTCCTTTATCTCTGGAAAACTGAAATATTAATGTTAGCACAGAAATTTTTAACTTTTCTTTGTATGAATACTGGGAAAGGTGACCCCAAGGAAGATAATACACATGAAGGAGATTAGAGTTTTAGATAAAGAATCAAGTATACACAGATGGCATCCCTATTTTGTTTTTTCTGTCTTATATCAATGGCTCTTTGATATAATAAAGAAAGTATGAATTTGCATTTTAACAATATGCTTGGGTTTAAAGCCGGAGAGCCAATCCAACTCTAAAGTGAGCATTAATTAGATTAATTGGGTCTCAGGCACATTAAGAAGCATAGAAAATAGAAATTACAATAAAAATAGAGAGATTTAGACATTGATAACACATTGTAATATTGCTTGTTTGGTGGTCCTCTGGGTAGCTATCCTGTCTTCTTTATGTATCCATATACCTAGAATCTTTTCACTGTTCATAACTAATTTTTCTTGTAAAGACACCAAAAGAACTCTTCTCTTTCCTTTGATGAGGTCTCCTTATACATAGCAGTACATGGTACAATATGACCTTGTAGATGAGCCGTCATCTTTCCTACTCCTGAGATGTTTTCTGTTCTGATCAAATCTTAATTTAGATGGGACCCAAAGGTTTTCTTCTCCTGTGGAAACAAAAGGAAAACCCCTTCCCCAAAGTAACACATATCCTGGTATCCAGACTCAGGTCATAACATCCTTAAAATACACTGGTTGTTTTAGTTCAGAAGTCTTCTCTGTAGTCCGTGTCTTTTTGCTGCAGTTTGTCCTTTTTCATCAGCATTAAAGAAAATTCAACATTAGTAAAGCATTATGTAACCTGTGTTTGGGGGGCTTTGTTGCCCATGGCTGTTTTTGAAGCATCTCTTTTAAGGTTCTGTTAGATATTTCAATCACTGCATGTCCTGTGGGCTTGTAAGTTATACCAGTTACATGTTTATATTATTATATTGGAAAAATTGTTCCAATTTATTGGAGACGTATGCTGGAGCATTGTCAGTTTTTATTGTTTTAGGTATACACATAACAGCAATCACCTCTAAAAGGTGTGTAATAACAGAATCAGCTTGTTCAGAGCTGAGGGCAGTAACCCATTGGAAGCCCGAGAACGTGTCTATGGTATGGTGTAAATATTTTAAACTGCCAAATTCTGGGAAGTGAAATACATCCATTTGAAAAAGTTCATTTCTGTGAATACCTTTAGGATTACAATCTGCTGGTAATGGGGTTTGATTGTAGAATGAGCAAGTGGGTCAATTTCTTACTATTTCTTTGGCTTGTTGCCAGGTGATAGAAAAATCCTTCTTTAAACCTTTGCTGTTAACATGGTGTTTCTTATGAAATTCTGAAGCTTCCAACACATTACCTATTAATAAACGATCAATTTCATCATTGTGGAGTGCCAGAGTACATGGCAGACCTGTATGGGATTTGATGTGTGTTATATATATAGGATGAGACCTGTTTCTGATGGTTTCCTGTAATTGTAAAAACAATGAAGTTAATTTTGTACCATCAGGAACTAATTCAGAGGTCTCAATGTGCAAGAAAACTCTCTCTGCATACTGAGAATCCATGACTATATTGAAAGGCTCTGTAAAGTCTTTAAGTACCATGAGAATGGCATATAACTCTGCCTTTTGTCCGGAGTTGTAAGGGCTTTGAACTACTTTACTTATATTTCCTGATGTATACCCTGCCTTACCTGATTTTTTGCATCTGTGTAGAAGGTTAGAATTCCAGAAATAGGTGTTTGTCTCATGATACATGGACAAATCCAAATTGTTTTCTTTATGAATTTGATTTTCTCTGTTTTGGGATAGTTATTACTAATAGTTTCCAAAAAGTCACTGCAAGCTATTTGACAATATTCAGTATGCTTCCATAAGGAGGAAATTTCATTATTTTTAAAGGTACAATAATTTCAGCTGGGTCTTTCCCAGTCAGTTGATGAAGCCTTAACTTACCTTTTAATATCAAATCAGAGATTTTTTCTATATATGTTTTCAATTTTTTATTCTGTTTATGTGGCAGAAATACCCTTTCTAGAATGATGTCTTCCCTGTGCATTACTATTTCTGAGGGGTATTCTCTAGATAGTAAAATAACCAGAATACAATCCAGTTTTGGATTCACATGGTCTACATGTGCTTCTAATATTATCTTTTTTACCCATTATAATTATTTTTCAGCCTCAGCTGATAGTATTCGTGGGCTGTTTAGGTTTTTATCTCCTTTTAAAGCCATTTTCAGGTGTTTTATATCATCCTTTTCTACACCGGTAATTTTCTGTAATTGAGAGATTTCTCCTAAATGTTTTTGAAGATCATTAAGAGTCCAATAACGATCTCTTCTGATCTGTACTTTCTGCGGTCTAATTTTTTGAGCGTCTACTAACCTAAATAGTTAATAGAATCTCCTCTTTGTATTTTTTCTGGGGCAATTTGTAATCCCCAGTGAGACAAAGTTTCCTTTACTGCTTCAAATACCTTTTCTAAAGTATCCTTATTTGATTCAGACAGTAATCTGTTATCCATAAAATGATATATTAATGAATGTGGAAATTTTTTGTGAATTATTTCTAGAGGTTTATGTACAAAATATTGACACAAAGTTGGGCTATTTAACATACCTTCAGGCAGTACATTTCCAGTGGAATCCCTGTACCGGTTGGGAATTATTATAGGTAGGCACTGTGAAGGCAAAATTTTCTCTGTCGTTTTCTAGTAAGGGTATGGTTGGAAAGCAATCTTTTAAGTCTATAACTATAATTGGCCAATCCTTAGGTATTAGAGAAGGTAGTGGCATCCCGTGTTGTAGAGATCCCATAGCCTGAATTATCTTGTTGATGGCTCTAAGATCAGTAACCATTCTCTACTTACCAGACTTCTTCTTGACAACAAAAACAGGTTAATTCCATGCACTAGTTGAATCCTCAATAAGTCCAGCATCTAGGTGATCCAGAAGTAACTTCTCCAAAGCCTGTAACTTCTTAGATGTCATAGGCTATTGACCTACCCAGACAGGTTCTTCTGTTAGCCATTTTAAGGGCAGAGCGTTCGGTTGCTCTGTATGTTTGACATTAGCATCCTGTTTTTGTACGTCCTGTATGTTTGCCATCTGCTTTCTGCAATGCCTTACAACATTTCTTCTACCATCTAGATTTTGTCTATGATTCATATATGATACAGGAGGGATGTTAATTTGGGTATTCCATTGCTGTCATAAATCATGACCCCAAAGATTCATAGCAATATCTGTGACATATGGTCTCAAACTTCCTCTCTGCCTTTCTGGTCCAATACATCCTATCCATCTGACACTTTGTTTCACATGAGATAAGGTCCTGATTCCAAGATATTGAACATTTACATCTTTAGATGGCCAACCTACCAGCCAGTTTTTTTGAGTTATTATTGTTACATATTCTCCTAATGTCTAAAACCACATAAAATAATTTATTATTCGTTTTACAGCTAATTTGGGTCTACAGTGTTGTACAGAAGTTTGCCAGAATATACGTTTTTTATTTCCTCCAGTATCAACTAGCTCCTCTTCAATAACTAATCTGTTATCCTCAGTGCCATTAGTCTTTACAATAGGCCGTGGCTTTTCTAATTGTCCTGAGAGAGGCTGTCCTCCACTGTTACTGGGAAAGATCAAAACACCTATGATCTCAGGGCCTCTACAGGGAAGCCCCTGATCACCATTCTGGCTGCAAAGGCTTACCTTGTCTGTCTGGTTGACCAACATTTCTTGGTCCAGAGACTACCTTTTCTGCATCTCTTACAGAGATCAGGAGGCTGAGGCCTTCTGTGTGAAGTATTTCTGGTAGAAGCATTATTTCTTGGAATGCTTTGTCTACAATTCCTACTCAAATGTCCTATTTTACCACAATTAAAACATTTAAGATTTCGATGTCTTTTGAAACTTCTGAAGATTGCTTCCCCAACCCAATTTGGTATCTCCTCTGGGATAGGAGTCCTCCTAAATTTTTTAGAAATGGCTTCTCCTATCCAGGTTCCTGCCTCTGGACTGTCATACTAAACATTATTTGTATATAAGATCCATTCCTCCAATGGTGCTGATCTGAGCTTTAATGGCCACAGTATCTGTAATGTGGGTTTCCATTCTCATAAGCCAAAGATTATGTAAGAAGCCTAATATTAGGATCAGATTTTTGTAAATCTACTGCTCTGGATAATCTTTGTAAGAATTCAGAGAATCTTTCTTTGGGACCCTGTATCACTTTTGAATATGATTCAACTTTTTCCCTGGTTCACAAATCTTATCCAAAGGATTTAGTGCTGCTGTTTTGCATAAATGAAATGTATGCTCATCATAACCAGCTTGGACCTGTGGGTCAGAAATTTGCTTCTCCCCAATAATCTTAATTTCAGAAGCTTCAAAGCCTTCCTACAAACCTTGAAGTTCAATGGTTTGGCTTCCTGTCTCCACTTTATAAGAGCTTTATAATGTATTTGGCAAGACTAGCCCAGAACTGCAGATATTAAATCATTCCAATCTGAGGGAGTTATCTTATTAGTAGTAGCCCATGTGTTTAGTAACTGTTTAGCATAAGGGCTCTGGACCCCAAAAGATATTTTTGCTTGCTTTATAGCTTTCATTTCTTTCATGGGAATAGGTTACAACTTATGTGTTGTGTAACCAGTTTGGTTCCTCCGTGCTGCTGTCTTTTCTAACATGGTTACTTGGAAGGCCCCCTTAGGATGTCTAATAGCCATATTTCGTTTGTTTCCTGGTAGCCTAGCATCTGTTGTCTCAACAAGTGATGTTTCAGATGATGTATCTTCTAAAGATTGAAATTTTGCAACCATGTCATTCTTTAGGTCTTGGATTTCCTGCATTGAAAATTGTTCCAAGTCCTTGGAATGTTCATTGAGGTCTTGGATTTCCTGCATTAAAAATTGTTTTAAGTCTTTGGACTGTCCAGTTAAACGTGATTCCAAGATTTTCATACCATCCTCCTTAGAACTCCAAAGGCATCTATTTCTCCTTCTAGAAAACATATTTGGTCTGCTAGATAGTCAATATTGTCAGACATAGATTGAATTGTCACTGCTAATTTTGAAAATTCCTCCTGGCTAGACTCCATCTTAGATATAAATGTAGGGGACATTGAATTGAATGTGTCTCAAAGGTTGTCCTGAGCAAATTTAACTAAATCCACTTGTTCCTGAATGTTTTACTCTAATTTTTGAATTGACTCTGCAAATTTGGAAAGTTCCACCTGTTTAGACTCAATCTTAGCCCTAAATGCAGTAGACATTGAATTAAATGTGCCTTGAAGATTGTTCTGATCAAATTCCAAATTATCTGTTTTGGTAACTAAATCACCTTTTTCCTGAACTTGTGACTCTAATTTTCAAATCATATGCACATGATTCTTCCATGTGATTACATGTATTAACAAAATAATCACAAGCATGGAACACATATACATATGAAAAATATCATAATTGTCTTTTACTGCATAATCCACCACATTGGTAATGAAATCTCTAAAATCCTGCAGTGATAAATGATCTGCCAAGTTATAATTAGATGTTCTTACCACCAATTGGTGATTCCTAAATTTGAAATATCACCTCTTGTTTAGTCTCAGATTAAAATACCTGTAGTTACCGGGCTTGGCCAGGCGATTGCGTAGGTGCACTGCCAAACACTGCCTGTCTGCGAAAAATAGGATGCTTCCCAAGGAACATGTGAATTCTTAGCAAACAGATTTGGGAACGAAGAGGAGTTGTGCAAATTGGGGGATTTGCTGCACTGCAGAGGAGCTCTCAGTGGCTTTATTAGCTGCTAAGCCACAGGAAGGGAGAAATGAGTCAGTGATTTGCAGCAGGACAGCAAGGAAATCTGGCAGTTGGCAGGTGGTGCTGGCAGCAGATGGCTGCGGGCAACAGATGGGCGGTGTGTTGCGGTGGGGAGCAGGTCTCATGGAGGCTGTTTGCAGCAGTGTCGGTGAGCAGGTCCCATGGCAGCCATTTGCAGCTTTGGCGGTGTCCCTCCTCAGGATCCAGAGCTGAAGCCGAAGATGTGAGGCAGATAGGGATAGCTGAGGTAGCTTGCTCCTGCTCTTGCAGATGAAATGGCCACGTTTCCAGAGGGATAGGATTTGAATGGAATTCAGGGAAACGGGAGCTAGCGTGCATAATGCAGCTGAGGCTGCAGGGAGAGGCCAGGCAGCTGGAAAGCCGATTATCACTCACCTTGCGATGCCAAGTCAAGCAGCCACGGGCCATCGAGGTGTGGGCTTCCAATCCACACAGCTGTTACCAGATAATGATGATATTCAATGCTATAAAGAAAGCAATGTATTTATTTACCAGAGAGAGAGTTGCACATGCTAGGAGGTAGAAGCATGGCTGGATTACAAGAGAAAAGGGAGGCTCCTATTCCTTTCACTTCCTTGTATATCTACCTATGTTAATTCTCTTGTCCCCCTATTCATGGGTGGATAGCTTTGTGGGATTCACTCCTATACAGCACTCTGTGAGAATCCATTTAGGTAAATTCTTGATCTAACAATACAACTCTGAGTGAGGAACAACATGAGTACCTACTTGAAAACAAACAATACAACACTGTCTGAGAATCTACACATGTATGTTATTGAAAAGCAATGATACGGAATTGTGTTTGAATCTATATACTTAACTACTTGAAAATAATGGACACAAAACTTTCTGAGAATCTCAACCTGTAACTTAATGAAAATTAAATTTACGATGCTGTGTGAGAATCTACATGGTAACGTATTGAAAATTAATGATACAACACTCTGAGAATCTGTAAGAGTAACTTCTTGAAAATTAATGATACATCACTGACTTAAGAATCTACACGTGGGAGACCAGGAAACCAGAGGAGGCTGAGAGTCCAGGGAAGCAGCTGTTCCTCCGGCAGCATCAGGTAAACAGGCTGGCTTCCTGGCCTGTGTTCCTGTGCCTGCAGATCGCCTGGGAACTGCACAGAGCTCCCAATCCCAGCAGGAGCCAAGCACCCCAGACTCCAGGTCTTCACTCCCACCAAGCAGACCAGGAAACCAGAGGAGGCTGAGAGACCTTGGAAGCAGCTGTTCCTCCAGCAACATCAGGTAAACAGGCCGGCTTCCTGGCTTGTGTTCCAGTACCTGCATATTGCCTGGGAACTGCACAGAGCTCCCAATCCCGGCGGGAGCCAAGCACCCCAGACTCCAGGTATTCTCTCCCGCCAATGAGACCAGGAAACCAGAGGAGCCAGGGAGACCAGGGGAGTTACTGTTCCGGATAAGGTACAACAGCACATAGAATAGGGTCCAAGGGACCAGGTAGGAGGCTAAGAGCACCAGATTCCTGTTCTTCTACTCCACCCACGTGACCAGCATTTGGACAAGGACTAGAAGAACCACCAGATTATTGGACTTGCTAGCACCCACCAAAAGGGAACTCTGGACCCCAGACCAGTAAGGGGCTCTTTCTGCACCCACTAGAAGAAAGATGGAAGAGACAATACAAAAACACACTCAGCAACAGAAACACAAATATGACACCTCCAGATTCTAGAGACTCCACACCAGCAAGACCCCAACATTCCAATGCGAACGAAGCAGAAGAGAACGACCATAAAAGCACTTTCATGAAAATGATAGAGGCCATAAAAGGGGATATAGGAAAATCCCTCAAAGAAATGGAAGAAAAACAAACCAAAAAATGCAAGAATTGGAAGAAAAAAACAAACCAAAAAAGCCAGGAAAAGGAAAAAGAAATGAAGCAAAAAATGCAAGAAATGGAAGAAAAAACAAACCAAAAAATGCAAGAAATGGAAGAATGAACAAACCAAAAAATTCATAAAAGGCAACAAATGGACGAAAAGATAAACAGAAAATTGCTAGAAGCAATGCAAACACTGCAAGGGTTGAAAACTGAAATAGAGACAAAAAAACCACAATCTGAAGGCAGAAAATAGAAAAGCTGGACAAACAGTCAGGCACTACCGATACAAGCATTACCAACAGAATAGAAGAGATGGAAGAGAGAATCTCAAGTGTTGAAGATACACTAGGAGAAATGGATTTATCAAACAAAGAAAACCTTAAATCCAACAAATCCTTAACACAAAACATCCAGGAAATATGGGACAACATGAAAAGACCAAACCTAAAAATAATAGGTATAGAAGAAGGAGAAGAAATCCACATCAAAGGGGCAGAAGGCATATTCAACAAAATCATAGAAGAAAACTTTCCCAACCTTAAGAAAGACATGCTATTGAAGGTACAAGAAGCTTCCAGAACACCAAATAGAGTGGACCACAAAAAAATCCACTCACCACATAATAATCAAGACCCCAAACATACAGAATAAAGAAAGAATATTAAGAGCAGCTAAGGAAAAAGGTCAAGTAACATATAAAGGCAGACCTATCAGAATTACACCAGATTTCTCCATGGAAACTCTGAAAGCCAGAAGATCCTGGATAGATATTCTACCTACACTAAGAGACCATGGATGCCAGACCAGACTACTATACCTGGCAAAGCTCTCAATCACTATAGACAGAGAAAACAAGATATTCCATGAACAAACTAGATTCAAGCAATACGTATCCACTAACCCAGCCATTACAGAAAATTTTGGAAGGAAAACTCCAACCCAAGGAAGGTAACTACAACCAGAAAAACATACGCATTAGAGAATCCTTCTCTACCAACAGCCAAAAGAACAAAGGGGTAAAATTCCACACATAATTCCACCAACAACAACCATTGCAAATCGAAGAAGGATGAGCAATCAATGGTCATTAATATCCCTCAATATTAATGGCCTTAACTCACCCATAAGAAGACAAAGACTAGCAGAATGGATTCGAAAACAGAACCCTTCTTCAAGCTGCATACAAGAAACACACCTCACCCTCAAAGACAGACATTACCTGAGAGTTAAAGGATGGGAAAAATGTTTTCAATCAAATGGACCCAAGAAACAAGCAGAGGTAGCAATCCTAATATCTAACAAACTGGACTTTAAAATAAAATCAATCAAAAGAGATGAAGGAGGTCATTACATACTCATCACAGGTGAAACCCACCAAGATGAAGTGTCTATCCTGAACATCTATGCCCCAAATACAAAGGCATCCACATTCATTAAAGAAACATTATTAGAACTTAAATTTCATCTAAAGTCCCACACAGTTAAAGTGGGAGATTTCAACACACCACTCTAAACACTAGACAGGAATACCAGACAGAAACTCAACAAGAAGCAAAGGGTCAATAAGAAGTAATGACCCAACTGGGATTAACAGATATCTATAGAACATTTCATCCACATAAAAAAGAATATACCTTCTTCTCACCACCACATGGAACCTTCTCAAAAATCGACCACATACTTGGCAACATATCAAACCTCAGCAGGTATGAAAAATTGGAATAACTCCATGCATCTTATCAGACCACCATGCTTTAAAATTAGAATTCAACAACAAAACAAATTGCAGAAAACCTACAAACTCATGGAAATTGAATAATGCTCAACTGCACCATCCTGGGTCAAAGAGGAAATAAAAAAAGAAATTAAAGCTTTCCTCGAATTCAATGAGAATGAAGACACAACATACCCAAACCTATGGGACACTTTGAAAGCAGTGCTATGAGGGAAGTTCATAGCACTAAGTGCTCACATGAAGAAACAGGTGAACAGTTATACCAGAGAATTAACATCACAGCTGAAAGCTCTAGAACATAAAGAAGCAAACTTCTCAAGGAGGAGTAGACGACAGGAAATAATCAAATTGAGGACTGAAATCAATAAAGTAGAAACCAGGAAACAATACAAAGAATCAATGCAACGAAGAGTTGGTTCTTTGAGAAAATCAACAAGATAGACAAACCTTTGTCCAAACTTACCTAACAACAGAGAGTGAACACGACAAATTAACAAAATCAGAAATGCAAGGGGTGACATAACAACAGACTCTGAGTAAATCCAGAGAATCATTAGGTCATACTTTGAAAACCTGTACTCCACAAAATTCGAAAATTTAAAGGAAATGGATGACTTCCTGGATAGCTATCACTTGCCAAAACTAAATCAAGAACATATAAGCAATTTAAATAGACCTATAACCCCTATGGAAATAGAAGCAGTCATCAAAAGTCTCCCAATCAAAAAAAGTCCAGTTCCAGATGGCCTCAGTGCAGAATTCTACCAGAAATTCAAGTAACAGCTTATACCAATTCTTCTCAATGTGTTCCACACAATAGAAGCAGAAGGGTCTTTGCCAAACTCTTTCTATGAGGCTTCAATAACCTTGATCCCCAAGCCACACAAAGATACAACTAAGAAAGAGAACTTCAGACCAATATCCCTCATGAACATTGATGCAAAAATACTCAATACAATACTGGCAAATCGGATCCAAGAACACATCAAAACAATCATTCAACACGATCAAGTAGGTTTCATCCCAGGGATGCAGGGATGATTCAACATATGAAAATCCATCAACGTAATCCACCATATAAACCAGCTGAAAAACAAAAATCACATGATCATCTCACTAAATGCTGAAAAAGCCTTTGACAAAATCCAACACCCCTTCATGATAAAGGTCTTGGAGAGATCTGGAATAACAGGGACATACTTAAACATAATAAAAGCTATATACAGTAAACCAACAGCTAACATCAAACTAAATGGACAGAAACTCAACGCAATTCCTCTAAAATCAGGACCAAAACAAGGCTGTCCACTCTCTCCATACCTTTTCAACATGGTACTTGAAGTTCTAGCTATTGCCATACGAAAACAAAGGGGGATCAAGGGGATACAAATTGGGAAGGAAGAGGTCAAACTTTCACTTTTTGCAGACGATATGATAGTTTACATCAGTGACCCAAAGAACTCTACCAGGGAACTCTTAGAGCTGATTAACACCTTCAGGAATGTTGCAGGCTACAAGATCAACTCAAGAAAATCAGTAGCCCTACTATATACAGATGATAAAAGGGCTGAAAAAAATCAGAGAAACATCACCGTTTACAATTGTCACAAACAACATAAAATACCTTGGGGTAACGCTAACCAAACAAGTGAAAGACCTGTATCACAAGAACTTTGAATCTTTAAAGAAAGAAATTAAGAAGCCCTCAGAAAATGGAAAGATCTCCCATGCTCTTGGATAGGTAGAATCAATGTAGTAAAAATGGCAATCCTGCCAAAAGCAATCTACAGATTCAATGCAATTCTCAATAAAATCCCACCACAATTCTTCACAGACCTTGAAAGAACAATAATCAATTTTGTATGGAAGAACAAAAACCCAGGATAGCCAAAACAACCCTGTTCAACAAGTCAACGTCCGGAGGCATCACCATCCCTGACCTCAAGCTCTATTACACAGCTATAGTCCTGAAAACAGCTTGGTATTGGCACAAAAATAGACAGGTAGACCAATGGAATCGAATTAAA
>NW_024429243.1:685072-730430 GCF_017639785.1 Mesocricetus auratus | reverse complement strand
CGCTACCGTCTCGCCAGCAAGAACGACGCAGAACACTCGGATCCTTCTGCAGTAAAGCTTTAATGCATCTGGAGAGATAGATGATCAGCTTCTTAGAGGGAGACCCCAAGCTAAGAAACCCAGCCCCTTATATAAGCCTAGGAGCTCCGAGTGAGACGTGTAGAGCCGGGATTGGTGGTTTGCACATCACCCCAGATGACGCCACGGGAGAGGCACAGCTTAAACGGTTAACTCCAACTGACAGCAGATGTCAGCGCCATCTTCTAACGGCAATAGCGATAGCGAGGGCGGCTCCTCACATCTCCCCCTATTCATTTATTTTTGAAGCAATAGGACACCCACAACTTTGGAGTAGAGATAGAGGTCAAATCCCCATGTGCAAATTTGGAACATGTACAAAGCTCCTCTCCAGGGTCTTATCCCCAGACAGAGCCCTGACCAGTCCGATGTCGTTTTTCTGGGGGAAGGAGATCATGACATAGAACCTTCATGCAAGATGACTTATCTCCCAGGAGAAAGTCGTTATACCGCAGACCTCTCCTGTGCAGTGCTTAGCCTTGCAACTCCTTGGGCTGCTGAAGCCTACCCACTCTATCCCGTGCAATGAGACTAGCCTCGTGGGGTGCAAGAGCCGGGAGGCCAGCGACCTATTGCTTTAACATGGTTAACCAAATGTCAGGGGAGGCTCCGTGTTCTAAGGCAGCAAGTGCTTGTGCCACCACCACTTTGTCTCTTTTGTTTGGGCTCTGAGCTTACACACCATCCAAAGCATCAACACTATTCCACAGCAGAGAACTAGGCTAAATGATCCTACCCCCACCCATTCCTTAAAATAAGAAAATGCAGATGAAATCCAGGAGGAGAGGCCTTCCATCAGAGAAAGATCCAGATGCGTCGAATTCACTTGCAGGATCGCCATTCTCAACTCACGGAGTGTCTGCTCAAACTCAAAAGTCCAATTCTGTAATAAATGTTGAGACAGAGCTTGTGACAGGTTAGCTGCTCTTGTAAAATTCTCATATTGTACTGAAGTGACACAAAGGCCAGGCAACTTTTGTTCACATCCCAATTGGGCCATCTGCCACAATATATCCAATTGTTCCTGAACCAAATTAATCTGTTGGTTTACCAACATCAGGCCTCCTTGTATCTGAGAATTGGCAGTGGCCTGTTTATCTAGGACCATGGCCACAGTGGCCTATAGTTCATTAATGGTTTGAGTTGTCTGCACAGTGGCAGAAAGTGCAAGGGCCGAGGCGGTAACCGAAGCAGTAACCGCGGCGGTGGCTATCAGGCCCACAATAATAGCAGAGATCCCAAAAATCTCGCTTTTCCCTAAACAAACTCAAATTACTTGGCGTCTCAACAGGAACTGGAACAAATCGAGGCATGCGCATTACCAAAGCAAAAGGGTGCTTAATAGCATCCCAGCATAATGCATAAAAACAATTCTAAGCAGAGCAATTTATTTCTTTCTGATTCTTACCTAAGGTATCATTACTCACAACCCAAATAAAGGGCAGCTGAATAATTAGTTCTCTTAAAAGGGGTATACTTAACATTGGAGGAGGACCAATCAGATGATCCATAGCTCTGTCCCTCACTCAGACTGTTGCCTAATGCCCCTTTCCAATCAAAAGTAATCTGTCCCTTCTCACTATATCCTCCAGCAATCATTGCCATAGGAGAAAGATCAGTACAGCTTCCATTAATTCAAAAGGATTAGCATTAGATCTTTCTGGATCCATATGAATAAAATTATCCTTTAATGAAGAAATCACAGTAAAGCACAAGCTTCCTACTAATGACAAGGTTCTCTCATCCTGAAAACTCTGTATCTGAGGATCTAAAGGCAAAAGGCAAGCCCCAACTCTCTATTAGTTGTGAAAAATCTAGGGAACTCCTGGGCATTATGCATCACTGGCATCGGTAGGGGAAGGTAGACATGATGGCCCACCGTAACTCTCCCATCATACTAGGAACCATCATCCCGAGTAGGAGAGTCTTCATCACCCACTTGGCCTCCATCCTTCTTATTCTGGAGTTGTGAAGGAGCTCTTCGAGTGAGTCTTTCAGGGATCCACAGGGGGTTTTCTTCCTCCTGTGGAAAAACACACACAGCTCCCCTGGATCTTATTAGAATAGGATCCGGGCCTTTCCAGAGATCAGTCAAGACATCTTTCCATTTTACCATTTCTTTTGGCCTATCAGGCTCTAAACTGTGGCGATCGGCCGCAGTGTGGCCTTGGGCATCAGAGTTCAAGAAATTAAGGGTAAAAAGTGCCATGGATACAGCAACTCTTGGTACCGAGGGTAGAACATCCTCAATACTCCCCTTTTGTTTAATCAGATATGATTTGAGTGTACGATGGGCACGTTCCACAATGCCCTGTCCTTGAGGGTTATAAGGTAGTCCAGTTAGATGGGTAACATCCATTTGCCGACAAAACTGTCGGAATTTTTGAGAGGTATATGCTGGTCCATTGTCTGTTTTTAAAATTCTGGGTTTTCCCCAAGCACTCCAGGCCTCAAGGCAATGTTGAATCACATATGAGGCCTTTTCCCCTGTTAGGGGTGTGGCGAACATTACGCCAGAACAGGTGTCAACAGAAACATGAACATATTGAAGCCTTCCAAAAGAGGGAATATGAGTAACATCCATCTGCCACATCTGCAATGGTCTAATGTCACGTGGGTTTATTCCCATGTGGGGAGTAGGTAAGAATTCGCAGCAATTCTGGCATTGAGTAACAATTTCCCTAGCCTCTTTCCTGGATAGAGCAAAACGACGGCGCAAGGTCTCAGCCGTCACATGAAAGCGCTTATGGAATTCTTTTGCTGCTTGTGCATGGGTAGACAAGGCAGCGGCCATCAGCTTTGTAGCCTTGTCTGCTAAGTCATTCCCTAAGGACATGGGACCTGGGAGTCCAGAATGTGCTCGGACATGGGTAATGAAAACAGGAAATCTCCTATTTAACAAGGCAGCTTGTATCTTTTGAAAGATGTTAGCAACTCTGCTGGAGGATCTTATTATTCCAGCTATCTTAAGGAGATTAACTGCATTAACCACATAAGAGGAATCTGATACAATATTGAGGGGTCCTGGAAAAGCCTCAAGAACCTCCAGTACTATCAGACATTCTACAACTTGAGGTGAATTTCATTATATTGTTTAGATATAACCCTATCCTTGACCACATAAGCTCCCATACCAGTTTTTGATCCATCAGTGTACACCACAGTCCCATCTGGGAGTGGGTCTTTAGCTGTCACTTGTGGAAACACTATAGCCTGGTTTAGGGCAAACTGTAAAATTGGATGCTTTGGAAAATGATTATCAATTTGTCCTGAAAAGGAAGTAACTAAAACTGCCCAATCACTAGATGTGGCTGCCAAGGTCTGAACTTGTGCAGCAGTATAAGGCACAATCAAGGAATCAGGATCCCTGCCAAAATGTGTAACAGCTGCTTTTACTCCGCGAAGCGCGAGCTGTGCAACAGCATCAGGGTACCAGTCAATAATCTTAGCAGGGGAAGCATTTGGATGAATCCAAAGTAATGGTCCATGTTGCCACAGGACTGCAGTTGGCAATTGAGCTGTCTTAAAAACACACAGATTAAAAGGTAGTGACTCCTCAATACGTTGTAATTGTGCTTCCTGTAAGGCCTCTTCCACCATCTGTAAGGCTCGGTGGGCGGCAGGGGTAAATTTTCTGGGTGAGGAGATATGAGGCTCACCCTCCAGGAGATCGAAGAGGGGTTTTAGATCAGCAGATGGAATTTTTAAAAAGGGCCTCAACCAATTTATATCTCCCAGAAGTTTCTGAAAATCATTTAATGTTTGTAAGTGGTCTTTGCGAATTTCTATTTTCTGAGGAACTATATTTTTGGGAGTAATCATTGAGCCCAAAAAGAGGCCTGTATCTGCAATTTGAACCTTTTCTGAGGCAATCTCTAATCCCCAGTGTTTTAATTCAGCCACCAGCATGGGGAAAGCCTTTTGTAAAACATCTAACTCTTTGTGACAAATAAGAATATCCTCCATATAATGGATAACGATTAAAGATGTAAATTGCTTCCTAATTGGCTCCAAAGCCTCCTGCACATACAGCTGACATATTGTTGGGCTATTGGCCATGCCTTGCGGCAGTACCTTCCACTGAAATCTCTTGTCTGGTTCCATATGATTAAGAGAAGGGATAGTGAAGGCAAACCTTGGTCTATCCCGTGGGTAAAGTGGAATAGAGCAGAAACAATCCTTAATATCTATAATAATAAGCTTCCAATCTTGAGGAAGTGCAGAAAGCAAAGGAAGGCCTCTTTGAACAGGGCCAAAAAGATGCATCTGATTGTTAATGGCCCGCAGGTCGTGGAGTAATCTCCACTTCCCAGATTTCTTCTTAATAACAAAAATTGGTGTATTCCATGGGGAGGTAGAAGGCTCTAGATGCCCCAGCCGTTCCTGTTCTTGCACTAATCTTGTGACAGCCTCTAATTTTTCAGAGGATAGAGGCCATTGAGAGACCCATAACGGCTCCTCTGTTTTCCATGGTATGGGTCGTGAAGCCTCAACGGCCCCTAAATAAAACCCAGTCCTTTTCTACCCCGATTTCCGTGTTGCGTAATGGGTTTTATTCTGCCGTGTTCTTGCCTACCCAAGCCTCTACCATTTGTATACCCCATCTTTGCCATAATGGCTGATGCCTGGGGGGAGTATTCATTAGTTAGGGTCATGCCCATGGCTTGTAACACATCCCGTCCCCATAAATTTACAGGGAGTGGCAACACATAGGGGGTAAAACATCCCTGTTTGCCCTCAGCATTCCGCCAGGTTAAGGCTGAGGCACTGATGGCAGGAGAGGACTGGTATCCAAGACCTTGTAGAGAATGAGATGAAACAACAGTGGGCCAAGACTTCGGCCACCAATGGAGTGAAATAATGCTTTTGTCTGCTCCCGTAACCATTATCCCTTCAAATTCTTTTCCATTAATTAACAATTTTATTGTAGGTCTCTCATTTAGGGGTATAGCCAGATAGGCTGAATCACTTCCAGAAGATCCCATAGCCCTTTTTTGTAAAGTGTAGGTTTCTCCATCCCCGAGGGAGGGCAGCAACACCAGTTGTGCAATTCTATCTCCCTGCTTTATAGAAAATACACCCCGAGGGCTGGAACAGAGAACTTGAATCTCCTCTTTATGATACAGGTCAACAATTCCAGGATATATAATGAGTCCCTGTAAAGTTAAGGAGCCACGGCCCAGAATAAGCCCAATGGTGGCAGAGGGCAAAGGTCCAGGGAATGGACTGGGACCGGTTGAACATTCATTTGGGGCATGAGTAAGAAGTCGGAGGCGGCACGCAAGTCCATTCCGGGGGTTCCTCGGAAACCTCTACTTCCTCTTGATTGCTTTTCTGAAATTGGTTCCCATATTTCTGAGGGCCCTGGGACCATGGGCCCCGTGACCCGTTTTTTGATTGGGGTACCTTGGGTTCTTCAATAGGGGGCAGAAGCCTCCCTTTTACATCCCGGACTGACCTGCATTCGCTAGCCCTATGATAACCTTTACCACAACGACGGCAAAGCTTCGATTCTCTTGTTCTTTCAGGGGCTTGACAATCTTTCTTAAGGTGCCCCATTCTCCCACAATTAAAACAAGCTTTTCGATTAGATAAATCTCTATACCTGTGCGTTTGTAAAATGGCGGCAGCTAGTCCTGCATTGGTTAGGGGTCCCCCAGCTCCCTGCACACTCTGAGCCAATCTTGTAAACCTTTGCTTTTGCGAGGGGCGATAGCCGCTCGACATTCCTGGGTTGCTTGTTCATAGACAAGTTGCTCAATCAGGGGCATAGCTTGTTCTGAATCACCAAAGATGCGACTGGCGGCCTCTGTCATTCTGGCCACAAAGTCTGAAAATGGCTCTTGGGGTCCTTGGACAATCTTTGTAAGGTGTCCACTGGACTCTCCCCTTTTTGTGAGGGCCTTCCATGCTTTAATAGCGGCGGCCGACACCTGACCATAGACACCCCAGATGTAGTTGGTTTGATTAAGGGCATGTTGACCCTGACCTGTCAGCATTTCAAATGTCCACTGCCTCTGATTCTCATCTTCAGCTGTGGCATTAACTCTAGCTTGTGCCTGGGCTGCATCATACCAGAGAGCCTTCCATTCCATGTATTGTCCCATGTTGGGAAGCACTGCTTTCACTGTCGTCTGCCAGTCAGTGGGAGTCATGGCAAAATTAGCAAGCCTTTCCACCTGTAGTGTGGTAAAGTTAGCATTGACCCCATAATTACGAACGGATTCGGCCAATTCTTTGATTTGATTGTAATCTACAGGGGTATGTACTCTTCCGCCTTCCGCATTCTCGAATACTGGAAAAGCCATTTGTATTTTTCTCCGTTCCTCTAAAGGTAAAAAGGAGTCAGTACCAGTATTCAGCCAAAGCTCATACTGCGGAGGCGCTGAGGGGCATGAGCCCGCCGGATTTATATGCGGTGGCCTCACATTCATTTTTGTTTTCAGTGGCCGGTGTCTATCAGGGTGATATCTTTCTTCCTCATACCGTGCGACCTCCTCCTCTAGACCACCTTCTTCGCTAGAATACAGAGTGTCAGAATCAGAATTATCTAGCTTCAAGGCTTCTAGCTCTACTGTAGGGTATAGACTAGATTCTGGCTTTTTCTTTTTCTTAGATTTGTTAGGGGGTGAATGATCACTCCCTTCTCTCTCTCCCCTTTCTTAACTTCTTGGGGAGGGCCTTTTTTCTTAGACATGTCTTTCCTTTTGCGAGCTCCCATTCTCTCACTCCGTTCAGTTTCTGACATGCTATCCTGAACTTCCTCTAAGGTTCCCTGACTTTCTATTATAGCAGGGTGACAGGCCTCATCCTCCAAGCAGTTTTTAACTAGCTTCCAAATGGCTTTGGTACCTAAGTGGAGATCTCCTTCTGCATGCTTCCTGTCTAGTTCTTTACCTAGCTTGTTCCATGAGGCCACAGTGAGGGACCCGGAACAAGCATACCATGGTGCCACTCTATCTACCTCCTTCACAAAATTTTGAAGTGTTCGTGGTGCAATTTTAAGATCTCTTTGTTTTAGCACAGTCTGTAGGGCAGTAACCACTGACTGTGACAACTCCATCGCGCTGGCGGCTTATCTAAAAACGGCGCTCAACTCCGTTACCAGACTGACAGCACCAGACTGACAGCACCAGACTGACAGCACCAGACTGACAGCACCAGACTGACAGCACCAGACTGACAGCACCAGACTGACAGCACCGTTCTGTCAGCACCAGCCACGATGAAGGAGAAGGATAAACAGGACTAGCACCAAAGCCTCCACTGACCCGTCCCATGGTGATGACAAACTAAGGCCAAAGTCGAGAAAGGGGGTATTCAGGATAAAGCATACCTCTCTGAACTTACGTCCCTGCAGTTCTGAATCCGCCCCGTCTTCCGAGGGGTCTCCCGCGGCGCCGGCGATGTTGAAGAGTTCCCGGGTTTCGGCACCAGATGTCCCGCGCTACCGTCTCGCCAGCAAGAACGACGCAGAACACTCGGATCCTTCTGCAGTAAAGCTTTAATGCATCTGGAGAGATAGATGATCAGCTTCTTAGAGGGAGACCCCAAGCTAAGAAACCCAGCCCCTTATATAAGCCTAGGAGCTCCGAGTGAGACGTGTAGAGCCGGGATTGGTGGTTTGCACATCACCCCAGATGACGCCACGGGAGAGGCACAGCTTAAACGGTTAACTCCAACTGACAGCAGATGTCAGCGCCATCTTCTAACGGCAATAGCGATAGCGAGGGCGGCTCCTCACACAATAACCTTACAGAACACCAAATAGGCTGGACCACAAAAAGAAATCACATCGCCATATAATAATCAAAACATCAAACCTACAGAGTAAAGAGAAAATATTAAGAGTAGCTAAAGAAAAAGGGCAAGTAACTTACAAAGGCAGACCTATCCGAATTACACCTGATTTCTCAATGGAAACGATGAAACCAGAAGATCCTGGACAGATGTCCTACAAAGCTAAGGGAACAAGGATGCCAGCCCAGACTACTATATCCATCAAAGCTCTCAATTACCATAGATGGAGGAAACAAAATATTCCATGACAAAGCCAGATTTAAACAATGCGTATCCATGAATCCAGCTCTACAGAAAGTGCTAGAAGGAAAACCTAGATCCAAGGAAGATAACTACATTCACAAAGACACAGGCAATATATAATCCAACTTTACAAAACACCAAAAGA
Organism: Mesocricetus auratus; assembly: GCF_017639785.1. NCBI lineage: Eukaryota > Metazoa > Chordata > Mammalia > Rodentia > Cricetidae > Mesocricetus > Mesocricetus auratus. Next base: position 722,164 of record NW_024429243.1, on the reverse strand, counting down.
AAAAGGGAGGAGAATGTACACAAAATAATTTCACTAACAAGAAATCAAGCAAAAACAAGAATCATAAATAAATGGTCATTAATATCCCTCAATGTCAACGGCTTCAATTTGCCTATAAGACACAGACTAGCACAGAATGGATACAAAGAAAGAACCCTTCCTTCTGCTGCATACAAGAAACACATCTCGACATCAAAGACAGATGTTACCTCAGAGTAAAGGGTTGGGAAAAGATCTTCCAATCAAACGGTCCCAAGAAACAAGCAGGTGTAGCAATCCTAATATCTAACAAATTAGACTTCCAATTTAAATCAATCGAAAGAGATGAAGAAGGACACTTCATATTCATCAAAGGAAAAGTACATCAAGATGAAGTCTCAATTTTAAACATCTATGCCCCAAATACAAAGGCACCTACATTCGTGAAAGAAACATTACTAAAGCTCAAAATGCACATAAAATCTCACACACTAATAGTAGGAGACTTCAACACTCCACTCTCACCGCTAAACAGGACCTCAAGACAGAAACTTAAAAAAGAAACAAAAGAACTAATAGAAGTTATGACCCAACTATGTTTAACAGACATCTATAGATCATTCCACCCAAATACAAAGGGATATACCTTATTCTCGGCACCACAAGACACAGCAATTCCACTCTTAGGCATATATCCTATATAGGATTAGGGTTAGGTTTAGGTTTAGGATTAGGAATAGTGTTAGGGAAGGGTTAGGCTTAGGGTTAGCGTTACTGTTAGAGTTAGGCTTTGGGTTAGAGTTAGGGTTAGGGTTTGAGTTATTTTTAGAGTTAGGGTTAAGGTTAGGGTTAGGTTTAGGTTAGGGTTATTGTTAGCATTAGGGTTTGGGTTATGTTTAGGGTTAGGATAGGGTTACAGTTAAGGTTAGAGTTAGGGTTAAGGTTAGGCTTAGGGTTATAGTTAGGTTTAGGGTTAGGGTTAGGTTTAGGGATAGGTTAGTGTTAGGGTCATGGTTAAGATTAGGGTTAGAACTAGGGTTAGGGTTAGGTTTGGGGTTAGGGTTAGGATTATAGTTAGGGTTAGGATTAGGTTTGAGTTTAGGGTTAGGGTTAGGATTAGGTTTTGTGTTAGGATTAGGGTGTGGGTTATTGAAAACTAAGGATACAATACTGTCTGAGAATCTATAAGCATAACTTGTTGAAAACGACTGATACAACACGGTGTGAGAAACTACACGTCTACCTCTTTGAAGACAAATGATACAACACTGTGTGAGAAACTACACGTGTAACTTCTTGAAAACTAACTATACAACACTGTGTGAGAAACAACACGTGTAACTTATTGAAAACTAATGAAACAACACTGTGTGAGAATCTATAAGCGATACTTCTTGAAAAGCATCATTACAACACTGTATGAGGAACTACTTGCGTATCTTCTAGAAAACTAATCATAATGCTCAACTGCACCATCCCTGGGTCAAAGAGGAAATTAAAAAAGAAATTAAAGACTTCCTCGAATTCAATGAGAATGAAGACACAACATAACCAAACCTGTGGGACAGTATGAAAGCAGTGCTATGGGGGAAGTTCATAGCACTAAGTGCCCACATGAAGAAACTGGAGAAAAGTTTTACTAGAGAATTAACAGCACAGCTGAAAGCTCTAGAACACAAAGAAGCAAACTCCCCCAGGAGGAATAGATGTCAGAGTGGATAGAGAAAATGTGGTATATTTACACAATGGAGTACTATTCAGCAGAAAAAAACAATGGAATCCTGAGATTCCCAGACAAATGGATGACACTAGAAGAAACCATCCTGAGTGAGGTAACCCAGTCACAAAAAGAGAAACACGGCATGTACTCTCTCATATATGGATTTTAGACATAGATCTGGGGAGTGCCAGCCTACAATCCCATGGCCAGAGAGTCTGGGAAACAGAAACTTCATTTAGTGGCTGATCGAAGAAGAGGCACACTCTCTCAGTTAAGTACTGAGCTGAACTCAAGAAATCCAGTAACAGAGAGGGAAGACTGATGATCAAAGGGATTAAGACTGGGATGGTTTAACCCCCAGAAACAGCTGACCTGACAAACGTTAACTCTTGATTCCCAGGCATCAGACTGGGTATCCAGCATTGGACTGATCAAGACCCCCTGAATGTGAGTGTCAGTGAGGAGGTCTAAGTAATCTCTTGATCCTTGGGCAGCAGATCAGTACCCATCCTGATTATACACACAGAATTTGGACTCCCATCCAACAATGTGAGGTGCACTCTCACCTTGAACTCTTGGGGAAGGGTCTAGGCCCTGCCCTATATGAAATGACAGACTAGGGACACCACCATGGAGGGCCTCACCCTCCCTGGGGAAATGAGGGGATAATGGGGGGGTTGGGGGGAGGGCACGGGAGGAGGGAGGGAAAGGGTGAGGGACCTGGAACTGACTTGTGAAGCAACCTTGCTTCTTATCTAAATTTAAACTGAAAAATAAATAAAAAATAAATAAAAATTATGTAAATGAGTACTTGTATGTAAAATTCTCAAAAATAAAATAATAAAATTATAAAAAGAAAAAAATTAATGATACAATGCTGTGTGAGAATCTATAAGCGTAACTTCTTGAGAACTAATGATACAACACTGTCTGATAAGCTATACGTGTAATTTATTGAAAATTAACCATAAAACAATGTGTGAGTATTTACAAGTGTAACTAATTGAAAATTAACGAAACAATACTGCCTGAGAATCTACATGTAAACATATTGAAAACTAATGATACAACACTGAGTGAGTGTCTATATAGGCACGTTCTTGAAAAGTAACCATACAACGCAGTGTGAGAATCTCCAAGTGTAACTTATTCAAAATTAATGATACAACACTTTCTGAGAATAACCACGTGTATCTTATTGAAAACATACAACACTGTGTTAGAAACAAAAAGTGTAACTACTAGAAAACTAACGATACAAAACTGTTTGAGAAACTACATGTCTAACTACTTGAAAACTAATGATACAACACTGTGTGAGCTACTACATGTGTATCTACGTGAAAACTAATGATACAACACTGTCTGAGATCTATAAGTGTAACTACTTGAAAAATAATGATACAAAACTGTCTGAGAATCTACACGTGTAACTAATTGAAAATTAATAAAACACTGTTTGAGAATCTACACGTGGAACTAATTGAAAATTAACAAAACAACACTGTCTGAGAATCTACATGTGTAACATATTGAAAACTATTGACACAACACTGTGTGAGAAACTATAAGCGTAACTTCTTGAAATCAAATGATACAACACTGAGTTCTAAACTGAATTCATAACTTCTTGAAAACTAACAAATCACTCTGTGTGAGAAACTACATTAGTAACTTCTGGAAAACTAACGATACGACACTGTCTGAGAATCTACACGTGTAACTTCTTGAAAACCAATGATACAACACTGTGTGAGAAACTACATGTGTAACTACTTGAACAATAATGATACAGCACTCTCTGAGACTCTACACGTGTAACTTATTGAAAATTAAAGATACAACACCTTGTTAGAATCTACACATGTAACATATTGAAACCTAATGATACAACACTGTGTATAATCTATAAGCGTAAATTCTTGAAAACTAATAATACAACACTGTCTTTAGAATCAACACGTGTAACTTCTTGAAAACTAATGGTACAACACTGAGTATCTATATACGTATGTTCTTGAAAACTAATCATACAACACAGTGTGATAATCTCCACGTATAACTTACTGAAAATTAATGGTACAACACTGTTTGAAAATCTACACGTGTAACTTATTGAAAACTAACCATACAACACTGTGCTATAAACTACAAGTGTAACTACTTGAAAGCTAACGATACAACACTCTCTGAGAATCTACACGTGTATTTTATTGAAAAGTAATGATACAAAACTGTGTTTGAATTTATATGTGTACCTTCTTGAAATTTAAGGACACAGCACTGACTGAGAATCTGAACGTGTACCTTATTCAAAACAAACGACACAACACAGTGTGAGAAACTACATATGTATCTACTTGAAAACTAATGATACAACACTGTCTGAGAATCTACACTTGTATCTTATTGAAAAGTAAGGATACAACACTGTTTTTGAATCTATATGAGTAACTTCTTGATATAAAGGACACAACACTGTCTGAGAATCTGCACGTGTAACTTCTTGAAAACTAATGATACAACACTGTATGAGAAATTACATGTGTAACTTCTTGAAAACTAATGATTCAACACAGTTTGAGAAACTACATGTGTAACACTTGAAAACTATTGATACAACACTGTGTGAAAAACTACATGTGTAACTACTTGAAAACTAATGATACAACACTGTCGAGAATCCGCACGTGTAACTTATTGATAAAGAACAAAACAACACTGAGTGAGTATCTACGTGTGTAACTTATTGAAAATTAACAATACAACACTGGTTGAGTATCTACATGTGTAACTACTTGAAAACTAACGATACAACACTGTGTGAGAAACTACATGTGCAACTACTTGAAAAGTAATGATACAACACTATCTGAGAATCTACACTTGTATCTAATTGAAAAGTAATGATACAACACTGTGTGAGAATCTACACGTATAACTTCTTGAAAACTAATGATACAACACAGTGTGAGAATCTACATGTATATCTCCTTGAAAACTAATGAATAAAATTAACAATACAACACTGAAGGAGAATCTATAAGAGACACGTGTAGATTCTCACAGTGTTGTATCGTTACTTTTCAAGTAGTTACGCATGAAGTTTATCACACTGTGCAGTATCATTAATTTTCAATAAGTTACTCGTATAGTTTCTCATACAGTTTTGTATCGTTAGTTTTCAAGATGTTAAAAATGTAATTTCTCACACAGAGTTATTTCATTAGTTTTCAAGAAGATATGAATGTAGATTCTCAGACAGCATTCTATCTTTAGTTTTCAAAGTTGCGCTTATAGATTCTCACACCATGTTGTATCATTAGTTTTCAAGAAGTTACAGATATAGATTCTCAGACAGTGTTGTATCGTTACTTTTCAAGAAGTTACACTTGTAGATTCTCCCAAAGGGTTGGATCATTAGTTTTCAATAAGTTACACGTGTAGAATCTCACACAGTGTTGTATCGTTAATTTTCAATAAGATACACGTGTACATTCTCACACAGTGTTGTATCATAAGTTTTCAAGAAGTTACGCATATAGTTTCTCAGACAGGGTTGTATCATTGTTTTTCAAGAAGTTACGAGTATAGATTCTGAAACAGTGTTCTATTGGTAATTTTTGAGAATTTACACATGTAGGTTCTCAACCCTAACCGTAACCCTAAACCAACCCTAACCTTAAACCTAACCCTAAACCTACACTAATCCTAACCCTAACCCTAACCCTAACACTAAACCTAACCCTAACACTAGCCCTTAGCCTAACCCTAACCCTAAGCCTAACTCTAACCCTAACCCTAACCCTAACCCTAACCCTACCAGTTAGGTTTCAAGTGCTTACGCCTGGAGTTTTGCAGAGTTTTTTTACAGTTAGTTTTCAATAAGTTACGCCTATAGATTCTCACACACTGTTGTATCATTACTTTTCATGGAATTACACACGAAGTTTCTCATAGAGTTTTATATAGTTTTTTTACTAGAAGTTACGCATGTAGATTATCACACTGTGTTGTTCCGTTAATTTTCAAGAAGTTACGCTTATAGATTCTCACACAGTGTTGTATCGTTTGTTCTCAAGATGTTATACATGTAGTTTTTCACATTGTGCTGTATCGTTAGTTTTCAATACACACACACATAAAACACACACACACTAGAAATTAAATAATTTAAAATTAGTAAAACAGAATTTCACTCTAATTTTCAGATTTGAAATAGGGGCTGAAATACATGTTTACAAATTTTATGTAAAACAACAAAACAACTCACTTTTATTGATTTATTTATTTTTGGTTTTACAAGACAGGGTTTGTCTGTATTGTTTTGGAGGCTGCTGGTCCAGCCTGGCCTTGAACTCACAGAGACCAACATGCCTCTGCCTCCCGAGTGCTGGGATTAAAGGCATGTGCCACCACTGCCCAGAACAACTCACTTTTAACCATCTGCTTCTGTCTAGAACTTGAAACTGGATATCCAAAATAGCTGTGCAAGTCTGGGATGAAGATCCTCCGTGCAGCTCTCCCCAGCTTTGATGTCTGCTAAACAGATTTTGGCTGCTTTTACAAATATTCTTTATATGGATAGAAAATGGTCAAGAGAAACAGTTCACTTCTGTTAGTAGTTAGTCATAGAGCCCACTGCCTATAGCACAAATTGTAAGCTCCAGAAAATTTGTTCATTATTTTTCCAGTGGGTTTTAATTGAATGTCCAAATAGGAAGTTTCTCTGCTCTAGTAGTTTCCTACACAATCTTAATCTTGTTGGGTTTATAAAAATTAAAACGTGGACAGTGGTCATTTAAAGCCTCTTGTACAAGGAACAAACAAGTCTAATGATGGTATAGGTACTTTGCTAAGGTCATAACAGCACTTACTTTCAGGCCAGGTGTGATGGTCTAGGGCAGTCCTGTGATCCCTGGTGGTTCAGGCAGGATGATGTGAGGTTCAGTGTCCATGTGGTCTGCAAAAAGAGATCAAGTCAAGACTGGCATATTTGATGAGAACTCTTTAACAAAATTTTACATTTTAAAATGCACTAGGTACATTAGGAATGAGCTCAGTGGCACAGCAGAGTGGGAGATTCCCTGAATTCAACCCCCAGATCTAAACACAAAAGAAAAACAAAAAAAGCCAGAAAGATCAAAACAAATTAATAGGGTGCCCATTTTGATTTTCATACTACATCATTGAAATTTGGTGTAAATGGAATTGTCTTCTACATAAGTGCCAGGGAGGTAAGCGCAGGTTAGTGAATTATACTAGTTGACTAGAAGTGGAGGGAACTAAAGAATGGCCTCATTGACTGAAGAATAGTCAGAAAGTACACCATCTACAACCGGCGTGCAGGGGCTCCTACAAGCTCCGGTTTCCCAGTTCTGCCTTTCTGGGGTTCTAGAAGAAGCCCTGTAGATGTCAGGGATCTAAAAAAGTTCAGGGGACCTCCTCAGATGCATGCTAGTGTCTCTGAAGCTTCAGGATTCACTGATCAGTGCTTAGTGTGCTGTTTCTGTCCTGCAGATCTATTCAGACCCATGGGTTTGTTGCCTTGTGTGGGGTGTTTCCTTATACAGATGTCTTTGTGTGGGAGATGTCTGTGTCTGTGTGTGTGTGTGTGTGTTACAGACACACACAGTCTCTGTTTTCTTGTGGGAAACCATCAAGTCTACTGAAACTATTGCTATTTCCCCTCTATTCTGAAATAAATGTCTCAAACGCTAAATGAAATTTTTGTGATTCCATGAAATAAAAGCTAGAGAAGAACAGAGTGTGCTGTCCTTGCTGATGTTTCTGGTGCTTTGCTGTTGCAGTTTATTCTTCTGCAGGAGCCCCTGAGAACCCTTTTGACTCAGCGCATCACACATATCAGATTTCCAGAGCATCTTGCCAATGGATTTAACAAAAACTGCTTCTTTAAGAAAGATTATTGGAATGGAGATGTAGCTTATGGGGCATGGTAGCAAGAGGAGGGAGTGTATACTACGGGTCAGGGAGAGAAAGAGGAGTGGAGGAGAAGAGGAGGAAGAAGAAATGGAGGCAGAGGAGGCAGGGATAGGGGAGAAAGAGGATAAGAAAGAGGAGATTCCATTACCTGGGAGAAAGAGGCAAGGAATTACAAAATTTGAAGGCAGCCTCAGCTATGTAATGAGCTCAAAGTAATCTCGGCTACATAGGGAGAGTTTCCTAGAAAACTTGTGTGCTATTAATGTAGCTCAGTGGTAGAGTTCATGACTAAACCTATACTGTCTGTAAATCTATGAGGAATAAAAGAGAACTCTATTATCAAGTGAGAAGTCCTGCTCCGAGTGTGCTGTGTGAAAAGTATAAATATTTGTATCTTTCTACAATGTTAGAATGCATCAATTAACAGCAGATTCAATTTCTATTTAGTTTCATTGGCTATGATTTGGCTTGTTAGCTGGCCTGATTATTGGTAGTCATAGGTTCCCTCATTCTACATTAATTGCTAATATTGACTTGTAGATCATACACAATAATACACTGCTATGTATTTTACAGAATGATTTAGAAAGGGGATAATGAGACTGCAGAGAAGAGAGGTGCTGCACTAACAGAGGGAGAGAGATGATGCAGGTGTCCAGGAATAGTCCATAGCGGAAGGTTGATGCAGGTGTCCAGGAATAGTCCATAGCGGAAGGTTGATGCAGGTGTCCAGGAGTAGCCCACTGCAGAAATATGATGCAGGTGTATAGGAACAGTCTGTAGAGGCCAGATGAGAAATCTTAGCCAAGCAACGGTACAGAGATATTAATGTCAAATGTCAAACTCAGGTACTAACAGAAGACCACAGGCACAGCATAAAGTGGACGGTAATGTCATGGGCAGAAGTTGACCTCAAGTTTGGGGCAGAGGCCGGAGTGCTTTTCTGTCTCTTCTGAATGAGTCTGATGACAATTGACTGGGAGACCAGTCAGCTTGCCTTTCTTGTTTTGGTCTAGGGGTATTCCTTTTATGCCCAGAGATAAGGAGAAGGGTGAAATTGATCAGTGAATGACCCAGTGTTCATCATAATATCTTATATCTTTTTAGGTGTCCTTAATGCTTAGCACAAATGACCAGTCTGTGCCTCCTAATGAGCTGGTGTGCCTGTAAACAGAATGTGGTCTCAGTCTTTCTTTCACTCAAAATGGGATATCACTGGTAAAGTCTTCAGATTTATAAAATGGAGTCACTTCAACTGGACACAGCACTAGCTGGTTATTCATAGAGTACACAGTAACTCAGGATAGGCTGGGCCTATTCTCCTGAGTACCATTACACCATACAATAACGTAACATGCAAAATTAAGGAGAAGCCACACTTTCAGATTCTCTGAACATATCATGTGTTGGTGAAAAATACACACATTTTGGCATCATCTAAATCCCTTATAAAATGATCACTCTTGATTTTCCCACTTTTCTTTAGTGTCTATCCAACTTCTCTTCTAAAAAGTTTAGTACAATTATTTCTTTTTCTGCTTTGGTCTACACATTGAATTGACTATTAACTTCTGGTCATTTATTCACCAACTTTCTTTATTCTTCAAGCTCCAGCCTCATGATTTCCCTACTACGCAATCTCTCCAGAGTTCTAACCTGCTTACCCTCTCTTCAGATAACCGTGGAACCTACTTGCAGGCAAATCTCTTTAGATTTTACCTGTAGCTCTCCAAGCTTGTCAAAGCTAATCTTCTGAAGAATTATATCCCATATGTCTTTAGAAGAGGCATACTTATCAGGAAGTAGAGGAAGCTGAAACTTCCAGTTGTGTCATGAGCATGGCTTCTTGAATTGTCCCAGTATCTTTCAGCTAATTTTATCTCTGTGTTCATTGCTAATTTTCCCTCTGCACTGGGCATCGAACTCAGTTCTTGGTGCATGGTAAATACACATTCTACTGCCAATCTTTCCATCTAGTCCTACAATTTTAATTGGTCTTCTGTGGGTTGAAGGAGAGAAGCAAGTTCTTTGCATGCAAAAGTGTCAAAGTCTGTAGCAGGAAAAGAGAACAGAGATGCATTTTGGTGAAATTGAGCTCATAGGTTGCAGTTGAGACTGGAAGTGGACCAGTCTGAGAACACTGGATGGAGAGGAGCTCTGAGCTTCCATCATCCATTCATATACCCTTCAGTGTGGAGTCTGAAACCAAAGCCAGAACATACAGTATCAAGACTGAAAACCAGCGGAACAGTGAACATGCTCTGCAGTCTACATACGGATCATTGCTTCCTAGGTTGGGTAAAACTACTGCCAAAATCACTGGCCTCTAAACTACACAGACAGGGGCAACTCATAGGCAATTGGGATGAAATATAGTGGTTGAAACAGGATCAGACACATCAATGACTGCGCACTGAGGAAGCATGTGGTCACAGATGGGTTTGTGATGAGTGGAGTCACTTTTCAAACACTCTGACACACAAGGCAGAATCTACATCTGTCAAATTTTCCAAAGGCAGTGGTGCCAAGGAAAAGGCAGGGTTTAAATGAGTTCACCAGACCCAAGATAAGTGAGAGACAGGTATTTATTAGGGAAGCACTTACACAAATAATAGTAAATAACCGTGGCAGTCTTCCTGCTTTAGAGAATGCAGTCTCTGCCCTTCCAATGCTCTCACTACAATGCAAAGGAGTGAGCCAGGCCCTCCTCTTCCTTATAAAGGGTCACATCTGAACACCTGAATCCACGCCATAGGGTGTCACCACGACCACTACTGCAACTTCACTGGCAAAGCAAGGTGCCACTATATTTCTCCTTTTTTGTCCAGATAAGGAGGTTTTAAGTCTGACGGAATATTAAGTATATTTTTATGTCAGTTTTGTCATGAATGAAACTCCTTTTTGTCCAGATAAGAGGGTTTTAAGTCTGACGGAATATTAAGTATATTTTATGTCAGTTTTGTCAGGAATGAAACTATAGTGCTACAAAATGAACTATGCAAATAATCCATGAATATAATCTTTATGACCCACTTTTTGTGGCCTCCACTAGGATCCCAAACACGTATAAGAATACCTGTTGTTACAGGATTCTCTCCCATTTTCTCAAGCTATCTATACTAGAAGTGGCTACAGGATTCAAAAGTCACGTTAGATGTGCTGAACTTGGAGAGCTACTTTCTCAGCATTCCCATAGAGAAAACTGTTTCCGGCAATGAAGTTCACAGAGGAAACACAAGGTGGCGACATAGCTAGCGAAATTTCACGTGAATGTGTCTCCCCTGATATCCGCAGACTTGCAAAGCAATGACTTGAAATAAAATTCCTAAGAAGTTTGCTAACTTCACTCTGAATGCTCAGAAATGGAAATTGGTGTGAACTCTTCCCGCTTTCATTTCCTTCTCTGGCAAGGTAATGGGCCAAAGGGAAGACACGCATTTAAATCAAACAAACAGGGAAATGGATGGCGTACTTCCAACCAGAGAAGCAAGTGAGTTTACTTTCAGCTCTGAAGTTCTTGGCACTAACACAGAAGACTCCAATAACACAGGCTTCTAAAATCTAAAGGGAAATGAACTTTGTTTATTTGTTTTTACTATGAACTGTCCACTAGTTTGCATTTATGACGGTCGGCAAGTTAGCATAGCCTTTCTGCTGCCATGGAAACCTGAAGAGTCCTTCGACCCTCATCCCAAGGGTATGCAATGAATGAAGAATATGAGGGAAGGTTGGACAGTCGAGTGATGTATCTGACTTTGTGGTAGACTACTGGTGACAACTGATGTCCCTCTACTAATCATAGCCAAAGAGTGAAACATATTGATTGAATTCTTGGGATTATTTGAAATGTCCTAATCACTTCCTAACTGAAGGTCAGGCTATCAGAATACTCAAGTGCCTCCTGTAAGGAAATGGCTGTGCTGTGGTTGGCAGTCTCCATTAATGTCGTTCACCAAAATATCTGCAATCCCAGCTATGTGTAATGGATATTGATTGTTGAGAAGATACAGATAACTTTAAGGCTTCAGGGGTCTTCAGGACAAAAGGTAGAGAAGGGGAACTGAGGGTTGTTGGCTAGGAAGACACTATGGAAGAACCTTATTAGACAGTGCTATATAAGTGAATTGAGAAGCCAGTGCTGCTTCCTGAAGGATAACAGAACAGACACATTTACTGTGCACATGCTATGGGTATAACATTACTCTAAACTCTTTGTCTGACTTACTTTGTGTAACATGAAACAGTTTTATGCATTAACCATTATATTCCATTGACAGCTTAAGAAAATTGACATCAAAACAAGTCAAATGGCATGCCGAGAGATTCCTGATCAGCAGTGCAATTACCTTCCCAAACTAAGTGGTCTGACACTAGGGAGCACGCTTTGCATCAGTCCTATGATGCTGAAATACAATTTTGATGAAGTAAAAACACACAGTGTGCATGCACTCTCACACAACCAAATACAAATGAGTGCAAGTGAGATTAACATATATCATTCTCAGTCCCACTTTCCATTCACCAATCTTCTGAGCTCTCACAGCCACATTAGCAGAGAGAAGCAGCAGAATTTCACATTCAACAAAAGTGTTATTGGAGAGTAATTCAATCTTCTGAACTGTTTCTGGTGTTCACTATGCAGGACACATTGACAAGTTTTGGAAATATCTTAACCTCAACCCTAACTCCAGCCTAACCCTAAAACTAATGTAACCTTATTCTTTCCCTTAACCCTGACCCTAATGCTATCACTAACACCAAACCTAAACCAAACAGTGACAGGATCTCTGTGTTCCAGAAGTCACCTAAGTGGAATAATAACCCACCAAGTGGGAGAACACTTGGTCTAAGGAGAAAAGACGATAATGTGGCAAAATTGCATGGTGACACTTCCTGCATCTCAATTGCCAAATTTTCATGTACTTTACCAGGATACCCAACATTGGTTCTCTTCTCAAACAACCAAATGAAAAGAGAGACATAGTTCCAGAGTGACTGTAGACTTCTGAGGGAAAATATAAGACTAAAAGTAAAATAGCTGATGAAGTGGATTATCTCCAGTAAGTTTTCATTTATAATAGTTCATGCCTTTCAGCCTACACTTATAGTAAACTTGTGTGTTGGAACCTGTGATCCTGTCGTGCCTACTGCTGTCTTTGTCTTTTTATTCTAAGGGTGTGAAAATGCTCTGATGTATGGAGCTCTGCATATAGGAGAGCGGGTGCAGAGACAGACTGAAGTTAGCTTTTCTAGGATAATGTTGCTGTGCTTGTCTTACAGACAATGGGATTATTCAATGACTTAAATGAGAACATGGTTTAATTATATTTTAGGGGAGGGGAACAACTTTGAGGGGAATGTGTTCTGTATTAAAAAGGTACAAAGCTTCACAGAGACAAAAGTAGCAGGAATAGAGAGGAGACACCAGTGGCCGGGGAGAGTGAGAAGGTCATCTGACTTTCCAGGCTCCTAAAAGGCATCCCTGTGGCTCCTCAAGTCAGTTCCTTGAGAAAGGTAATGTTGTATGACGAAGCAAGTAGGACCATAGGTGATAATGCAGATTAAGATTGAGATATGTAAAACAAACCTTCACATAATTATAGTGAACTAATATGATAATTGATAATAAATGTACATCAGCAAAATTACATGTAAAATATTGCTTTCAAGCATCAACTCAAGAGCTGGGAGACAGACAGATCAGCAGAAAATAGCTTCTATTTATCTGAAAGAGAGCTCTGCTCCAGGTTCAAGCAGGCAGCTGGGCCTCCAAGCCCAGGGAATCTGATGTCCTCCTCTGTTCTGGCCTCCTTGCGTATTGAGCTACTATGGACAATCCCCTCTCTCGTCTCTCAGACACACAGATAAACATAATTAAAAATATAAGGAAAATTTAGTATATATACAAAAGTATATTTGTTAAAATTAAATGCATATATATATATATATATATATTCAACCTTACTCAGATGCTATGTTAATAGCTGACTCCCCAAAACCTCATTCCAGGAACACAGAGTAGATGTATTAATATTGATTCATATACAGCAAACCAACAGCCAACTAAATGGACAGAAACTCAACACAATTCCTCTAAGATCAGGAACAAGACAAGTTTGTCCACTCTCTCCATACTTGTTCAATATTGTACTTGAAGTTCTAGCTAGAGCAATATGACAACAAATGGAGAACAAGGGGATACAAATTGTAAAGGAAGAGGTCAAACTTTCACTATTTGCAGATGATATGAAAGTTTACATAAGTGACCCAAAAAATTCTACCAGGGAACTCCTGCAGCTGATACTTTCAGCAAAGTGACAGGATACAAGGTCAACTGAAGAAAATCAGTAGCCCTACAATTTACAGACGATAAAAGGGCTGAGAAAGAAATCAGAGAATCATTACCCTTTACAATAGCCCCAAACAACATAAAATACCTTGGGGTAATGCTAACCCAACAAGTGAAAGACCTGTATAGCAAGAACTTTGAGTCTTTAAAGAAAGAAATTAAAGAAGACACCAGAAGGTGGAAAGATCTCTCATGCTCTTTGACAGGTAGGATCACCATAGTAAAAATGGCAATCTTACCGAAAGCAATATACAGATTTAAAGCAATCCCCATTAAAATCCCAGAAAATTCTTCAAAGTCCTTGAAAGAACAATAATCAATTTTTTATGGAAAAACAAAAGAACCATGATAGCAAAAACAACCTTATTCAATAAAGCAACATCTGGAGGCATTGACATCCCTGACTTCAAGCTCTATTATGGAGCTACACACCTGAAAGCAGCTTGGTATTGGCACAAAAATAGACAGGTAGACCAACGGAGTCGAATTGAACACCCTGATATTAACCCATACATGTATGAACGTCTGATTTTCAACAAAAAATCTAAAATTATACAATGGATAAAAGAAAGCATCTTCAACAAATGGTACTGGCATAACTGGAAGATGGCATGTAGAAGAATGCTGATAGATACATGCCTAATCACCATGCATGAAACTTAAGTCCAAATGGATCAAAGACCTCAACATAAATCCAGCCACATTGAACTTTTTAGAAGAGAAAGTGGGATACACCCTTGAACAAATTGGTACAGGAGACCATGTCCTGAACATAACTCCAGTAGCATGGACACTATGATAGACAACTCATAAATGGGACCACCTGAAACTGAGAAGTTTCTGTAAGGCAAAGGACACAGTCAGCAAGACAAAAGGAAACCCACAGATTGGGAAAAGATATCCAGTAACCCCAACATCTGACAGAGGGCTGATCTCCAAAATTTACAAAGAACTCAAGAAGCAAGTCTCCAAAACACGTAAGGATCCAATCAAAAAATGGGGTACAACTAAATGGAGAATTCTCAATAGAGGAGACTAAAATGGCTGAGAGATATTTGAGAAAGAGCTCAACATCCCTAGCCATACGGGAAAAACAAATCAAAACAACTCTGAGATGCCATCCTGTCAGAATGGCTAAAAACAAAAACACCAAATACAGTTTTGCTGGAGAGGATGTGGAGAAAGGGGAACACTCCGCCACTGCTGTTGGAAGTGATGACTTCTACAGCCACTTTGGAAATAAGTATGGAGATTCCTCAGGAAAATGGGAATCAGTCTACCACAAGACGCAGCGATTCTTCTCTTAGGCACATACCCAAAAGATACACATTCATACTACAAGGATGTTTGTTCTACTATGTTCATAGTAGCATTATTTGTAATGGCCAGAATCTGGAAGCAACCTAGATGCCCCTCAACTGATGAGTGGATAGAGAAAATCTGGTACATTTACACAATGGAGTACTATTCAGCGGGGAACAAATACAATGGAATCTTGAACCTTGGAGGCAAATGGATGGCACCAGAAGAAACCATCCTGAATCAAGTAACCCAGTCACAAAAAGAGAAACATGGTATGTTTCTCATACTCATTTATGGATTTTAGACATGAATCAGGAGAGTGCTAGCATGCAATCCCACTGCCAGAGTGTCTAGGAAACAGAACCTTCATCAAGCGACTGATGAAAGCAGAGGCAGATACCCACAGACAAACAATGAACTGAACTCCTGGAATCCAGTGTCAGAAAGAGAGAATTGATTAGCAAAGGAGTTAAGAGTGGACTAGTTTAATCCACAGAAAAAGTTGACCTGTACAAGGGGGAACTCTTGTACTCCAGATTGATGACTGTGTGAAAAGCATGGGACTGACACAGACCGCCTGAATGTGGGCTTCAGTGAGGAGGCCTAGGTAATCTATCGGGCCGTGGGTAGTATTTATCGCTGGTGTACAAGTAGACTTTGAGTGCACATGCCACAATATGGGAGGCTCTTTCAGCCAGGACACTTGAGGGAGGACCTAGGCCCTGCCCTGGATGAAATGTCAGTCACTGGAGATCCACCATGGGAGGACCTCACCCTCTCTGGGGATCGGAGTGGGGATAGGGTGGGGAACTGAGGGACCTGGTGAGGAGGGCAGGAGAGGAGGAGAGGGAGAGGGAGCTGGGATTGACATGTGAAACAAGATTCTTTCTCACCTAAATAAAAAAAGTAAAAATCCAAAACAAACAAACAAACGAAAATGAAATGTGTGTCTTTGATAAGCCATGAAACCGAAGAAGGATGAGGTTAAATAAGTGGAAAATAGGTAAATATTCAGCATCTTGGAAACAGCCTCTAGATCCCCTGACTTCACAATGCACTTTCTCTGCTCATCCCCAGAGAACTGCCAGGACAGAGCCGTTTGACAGTGATGTTCAAGAACTATGCCTGAGTTGCACCATTTCTCTCTTCCATTAAGTACCACTATAACTCTTATTCTGACCCTCATAAAGGTCGCTGAAGGGACCGCGACATTTTATTTTAGAAGGCAATGATACTCTCATCTAATTCTATCCAACAAAGTCTTCCTTGTCTCCTTGTCTGGAGCCACTGTTCTAGTGTAAACCCTCGATTTCCTTTAACTCTTCCATGTCTCTACGAAAACACTTCAATCTCTCTTGTATTGCTATAGTATCTGCATATAAATATCAGCCTGCAAATTTGAACACTGCAGTCATTTTGAGTTGGTTTTGATTAGATTTTTTGAGGTTGTTTATAGACATGATATATATATATATACATATATTTTTTAATTATAGCATGACTTTTAAATATTGCTTATGGAGCTGGAGAGATGACTCAGCAGTTAAGAGCACTTGCTGCTATTTCAAAGGACCCAAGTTGAGTTCCCAGCACCCACATGACAACTGCCAGTAACTCTAACTTCCGGGGATCTGATGCCCTTGTCTGACCTCTGTGGGTACTTACAGACATGTGTACACAGATACATGAGTTTCCTCAGAAATAAAAATAACTTTCTGCATGTTGCTCATGTTTTCATTGCATTGTGTATGTGATTGCAGCAGGTTTTCTCTACTTAACAGTTATGCTAGGGCCTGGGCGAACAGGTGAGTAAATATTATCTTGCTAAAAGTACCTTCTTTAACATCATACTTCCTAATTTTTATTCTCCTTTGGGTGACATCTTGCTAAAGACATCCAGGAATCCTGAAAATGTCTACTGCAGAACAGGAGACATTGAAGGCAACAATGCATAATCAAAGAGAAAAATATCACATACTCAGATTCCCCAAGATGCTGTCATGTCTAGAAGAAACAAATCAAATATTTTCACGAGGCTACACCTGAAAACACAAGGTATTATTTACTCAGAAGTTGAAAATCAAAGGCATGCTTTTGGCACCTGTGGAATTAACTTAGTTACTTTAGCTGCTGCTGAGATAAAATATCCCCATGAAAAGGAAATCAAGGGATAAAGGGAAGACTTCCACTCAAAGCTGAAGGTATAGTTACCATGGTGGGAATGTCATAGCAGCAGGAACTTAAGAGAGCTGGTTACATTGCCTCTGCAATTAGGAAGCAGTGGATCATGAAGGCTATCGCTCAACTGGATTTCCCCATCTTTCTAAGGGAAGGTCCTATCCACAGGCAAAATGGACCTTGCCACGTCAATCAACCTCTCTAGGTTCACCCTCCCATTCCGTACCCACCCAACATTATATACTCATTCTTTTTAAGCCTATTTAATTCGAATAGGTTGATATACTATCAGGTGTCTAGTGATCTACTGAAGTGTGTCCCACGTACTAGATGTCAGACCCTTAAGAAAATTAACTCCCCAACTTAGTTCTGAACCATTTTAGGTTGAATCAGAGAAGACAGCAAGGAAACTGATTTACATGCTTGGATAGTGTTGATGATTGACCTGGTTTCAAACGATCCTGAATTTGTTCTGTAGTCACTCAAGATCACTAGATTAAAGGCTGAGCTTCAATCTGACATTGGGTTTGACCATCAGTTCCTAGACCACACTGATAGGCTTCTAACAGTGTTTATTGATCTTTCCCGGTGGTATTGGGGAATTGAAGCTGAAATCAAAGAGAAACAGATATGAGGCCTCCCCTCAATTCCAATGTAACTGCATTGGCATGTGTCTTGGGGATTGTACCTATTTTCTATACCACCTGCATTGATTTATATTTTGTTCTAAGTAAAATGTAACATCTGAACTTTGGATTTCATTAGATATGGCATCACCATACTGCAGATGTCCCTGTTGATTTTGAGCCACTATTACATCAGGTGTCTTTATATGGAACTACCAGCCCTGATCAACAATTAACTGGTGTTACTTATCAATACTCCCATTAATATTTATTCTCAGAAGTTAGCTGAGCATTCTGCCTCAGAGCTACACTCTAGGTCATAGCCTTAGATGTTATCTTACAACTTTTTTCTTTAACTGTAGCCTGATCTATGTCTTCTTGTTCAGCTATAAGTCGTTCACTTCACATTAGAGTCTGTTATACCTCCTTCACTGATTTAGAAGCACACCCTCATATTCATGTGTGTAGACAGTGCTATTGCAGATATACATAACTACATTTGTGCCACTAAAGAGACAAGAAGGTCATGGTAGTATTGTTCAAAACTTCAAATCATTGAGCAGTACATGAACTACAACATAAAATAATATCATGTATATACTGTCATACTTATCTAAGACAATACTTTCTGATTTGAGATCTGTATATTTTCCTGAATGTATATTATATTATAATTAAAACATTATTAAAATCATAGCCCCTATAGTTCAGAACCTTGCTACTTCATTTGGGTGCTATAAAGTCATAAATAATACACATTATTTTTCTTGGACATTAATATGCTTCCACTCAAGTAATGTTATCTTGTGGATAGATAATGCCAAAATGTATGGCTGCACTCCTGGCATCATCAACCTACTTGTCAACCTGGCCTCCTGCACATTATGATCACCACAATTCCTTGTTTTCTGTCTCTAATATCTTGAGTCTATTCCTTCCTTTTCCCCAGAAGCCTTCATACTCCTTACTACCTCATGTCTTTTCCTGGACAATGACAGTAGCTATATAATCTGTCTTCACAGCAACTAGATTTTACATACAGTATAAATATAGCTTCATTAAGTCACCACATTCAGTAATGACACTCCATTGTTAATGCTGTTAACATCTCTCAGTGGCTTGCTAAACACAATCAAAGTTACTGGAACTGCTCTATACAGCATCCCTACTATCCTCTTTGCCATGTACCCATCCTTCCTTTGCCATTCTTTGTCTCATACTTGACCCTCTTTGTCAGCTCTCTCTGTGTCATCTTGCTATCAATACCTTTGCTTCATATATTATAATTGTTCTTCTTCTAAAGACAATTTTAACTCCAGAGTCTTAATTGTGCTTATTCTACACTGTCCAATTAATATGCTACCCTTTTATGAATTATTTTCCTTATTCCCTCCTTATGCAATGTCACTCTCCTTTATTGCTTCATTTACCATTAGGGAGATAGATTAAAAAGATGGGGGAAAGTGAAGGAAAGGGGAAAAAGATGGGGGATCCTCACTCCAGACTTGCCAGCTAAGACATAAAACTGCTAGCACAATTAATATTTTCTGTGAAGCTTGCTGATGAAGAGACATGATGTTTTTAATGTAGATTTATCTTCTAAGGAATGTTACAGTACAATGAATGCTTATTGGCTGAGCAATAACACCTTGAGCCTAACATTTCTCCTTTCTAAGCTATTTTCTAGAAATTTCACAAAAGGGTCTATTAATTTTTTGTTTAGAGTGAAAATCTTAAACTCCTGTGCAATTCTTAGGATCTGCTGTTTTAGTTTATAAGCTGCAATGATACTGTCTGGTGCACTTCAAAAACTAGCCAGTCAGGTTATTTAGATTTCTTAGCAACTCTTTGAAGCTGTAATCTCACTGCCTCCCAAATCATAGACGTGGCTATTGTCCAGTCAGTCAAGGATGACACTTTTTGGGAAGCCCACATGACACTTTGATTAGTCTAATCCTTTCTTTGAGTACCTATACTTTTATTGGTCCCTTCTCTGCTTATAGACTTCTTTTGTAAACTTCAAATTTGCTGCACCCTGTCTCTTCCTGAAATTCCTCAAAGTGGCAAATGAGGCTTCTTGCTTCCATTGAGTTAAGTCTCTGGAATGAATGAACTCCTTCTGCTGCAGAAGGCAGTGCAGAGCTGTGTCCCCAGCCCAGGCCTGATTTCTCCTGGTAGCATGTAAGTCTTGTACTGAACTATTTACAACTATATGTAACTAGCTATTTTTTGCTTGAATCTAAGCCCCTGCACAGAAATGTTGAATATATAACCAGAAAGCATGAGTCTGGACCCTACATTTGCTGCTGGTCTTTTGTGACTTCAGGGAAGTCAACCTGAGTTTCAAATTTCTTTTCTTTTCTTTTTCAGGATTTGGACAGGAATGAAATTTTCCAGGATTAATGATAACTTAAACCTTATCATAAAATAAAGTCCTCTAAGATCACTGGAGAGCACTTGGATTCAAATATAAGGCTCTTAGCTAAGGAACTTCTACAGTGACTCATGTTTGGAAATCCTTTCCCCCAAGTTCAGGATACTTGTTTGGTTTTTTCTTGCCCTTTACAGACCTTTAACATCTTAGAATACAGTCTATGAGATGCATTCCTAATTATTTCCTGAACATAAACCTGAGCCTGGAAAATTCCCAATCCAGAAACACTCTTGCTTCAAGTCATTATTCAGAGGAACCATGTTGTGGCAGGGTGCTATATCACTTAGAGTGAGATAAGGAATGTGAACAGAAATGGATTTATACTCTTGTTCCTGGATTGGGGGGGAGCAGGGCAAGATCTACACATATTAACTGAGACTTTAGTAACTCAATGGTTCATTTTTTGGCAGACAGCACCATAAAAGGAACCTGGTGATCACTCAGTCCCCAGGGGTCATTTTGCATGCCCTTGTGCCAATTGCTAAAATGGATTTCCTACTTACTGCTGCAGGCAAGCTACTGAGAGATGCCAGGTTTCCCCTGATCTCTAGAGGTTTTCTTCAGCTTGTCACACTTCTTACCTCTGAAAGCCCTGTTGCTAAGCAACCATGATCTCTGTCAATCACTTAAGTTTAAAGTGCATTGTATGAAATCTCTCTTCTTGGAACACTTGAGTAATGGTAGCGGTTATTAAGTGGAAAGGACAACCCTGAAACTGCCCAGTTTGTGATCTCAGGGAAGTTAACTAAATTGGTTTCCTCAACTAGTAAATGGAGTGATCCTAGCTGAAGGGGTTATGATTAAGACCATAATGGTATCATAGTGCCAAGCAGTGAGAGTATACTCAGGTCGCAAAAATGATCATGGACACTATCATACTTCATTCAAGGTCAGTGACTACTATCCCTTCAGTCACTATACTCTTTTTCAAACTAGCAAGTTAAAAAAAACACATTTTTGAGCACCTATTTTTACAGGATTCCCACATGGAATCCTATAAAAGCGTTTAATCTGGTTCTTGCAGCAATATGAAGCAGAACAGAGGGGCTCTTCTCTCTCCTGATTTGTCATTTTTAACCTCCAAATTTTCCCTGCGAGCTCTCTAGCCCCCTAGTGAGCTCCGTGCCCTGGGTACCTTGGGCTGCTCCACTGCAGGAGCACATGGGACTCAGAACTGACTTGTATAACTAGGTTTGTCATTGCTGTTTCTATTTCCCTGCAATGCACCACAGAGGTCTCCTGCAGGCAAAGCTAGTATTTGTGCTACAGTAGCTTAATAATTTATATTTCAGTGTTGGAACTTAGAACACATATTCAGAATGGCTCAGCCTGGCATTTCTCAAATGCTTGGCTATAATGACCATTTTGTAACGGATTCCTCTCAGGACGACCATTTGACCCCAGAGACAACCTCTGAACACAGTACACTTTACCAGGAACTGACAGCCCTGATTTTATTTTTGGCTTTTAATTGAGCCTTGTAGTGATAATTAACCAGTTATCACAGGCATTGCAAGAGCATACTTCAAAACTCAAAAATATTTGCAAGTTGCCAATAGTAACAACATAATGACTGTGTGCTGGATGTGATCAGAGGAGGACATGGGTCCAGTTTATGCAAGGAAGGTGCTGAGAGTCAAGTGCATCATGTGACCTGCCAAGAAGTACTGTGTGAAAGGTCTGGATCTTTATCCAAGACTTCTAACTCCAAATCCAATTTTCTAGTTAGCGCTACTTCTTGTCAAGTGCTAGGATATCAGCCGTTTAAATTCCCTAGCCCAGTTTCTGTATGTTAGTAAAATACATAATTTTTATTAGCTAATGCTAAGAGTATACAACATGTTTTGAAATAATATCTTTTTACATAAGTGCTAGTGATTTCACCATTGTTTTCCTGGAAATTCAAGCAAAAAGAAACTATGTAACTTGGTAACTGTCACATGATTAGGAAATAAAGTTTCAACAATAGGCCAACTGGTGACTGTTGTCGACAGTTGTGATCTGGGTAATCTGCATATTAGAAGTTCCTGTGAAATTCCTTTAACTAAGAAGTCCCTTAGCTAACATCTGGGCAGTTGAATAGAGACTGGTTACAATGGTAACTAAGCAAGTTCACATATTCATTTGGGTCCCCATTCTGTGACCCCATTGTTGACAGGATTCTGCTATAAGTCACTATCTTTTTTTATTTCTTTCCAAAGTTGAAAGAAAAATCTGATAGTTACAGTAGTCACACATTCCTGTTTGTCCAGATCATTTATGCTTTCCATTTGTTATCCATAGTTAATGTTAGCAACTCAATCTTTGCTTTCTCAATAGCTTCCAAGCATGAAGGACAAATCATTTGTTAAGGAACATGGAGCTTCTCAATATTTAGTCTTTGTGAAGTGAAATCCTGCATTACATTACATAAATAGCATGAGTGTGGATTCTAGCCACTGAGTCCTTTGCAATGATTAAATTATGAACGCTATCAAGGTTTTCTGTCTTTCACCTATAGAATGGTAATGCCTATATCACATTTATTATGAGGGTAAATGACCCACTTTCATTAGTTCTCATAAGTTTATTCTATTCTTCATTTTACTGTCATTTATTTAATATTTAATGCATGCTGATACTGACAGTTTTCCACATATGCTACTTCTCTTCGAAATTAGATCAGTCCCTCAGCCACCATGACCAGGTGTTAAATCATGACATGTCTATAAATATTCAATATGTTTCCTTGTTCCTATTTTTGTGCAATAAATGTTAGTTGTGAGTGGACCTGGGTATTAGCTGATTATATGGACAGAGTTACTCACCAATAAGAAATAACAGTCATAGAGTCAAGAAGACTGCTAGAAAGCCACCCACCCCAAACCCTTCATTTACTAGGAAAGAAAATGAGCTACCAGTGAAGATAGCAATCTTGGGTATAAACAAGCCTTTCTTGGTGGATATAACACTTCTTTATACTCCTAGAATACCCCTTGGGAAGCATGTATAAAGGTGTTTTATATGTGCATGCTGCTTTTGCAGTAAGAGTTCTTTCCACATATCGTGTGCTTCTGATCTTCTTACCTTTGTTTTTTCATATGAGAATATTGTATAACCTACATTATAGATGTAAGCAGGACAACAGTCTTAAAGGAGATTGGGCTTTCTAGAAGAGCTTGTCAGCTCCTCAAATAAGTACTGCAGTGTCCCTTAAGAAGGCATGGGCTTGCTTCAGCTGTAGAGAAAGCAAGTCCCATGGTAGTGTCCATGGGAAGATTGTTGAGAATGTTTCCAGCCTAATGTAACTGTCTGCTCAGGGTCTCATGACTTGGTTAGTATGAGCTGGGAGGGTCAGTGTGACAAGGTCATCTCTGTGAGACACTCACACAGAGTCTTGCTGTGCATTGTGATCTTACAATGCAGGCCAGCTATAGAACTGAGCAGACAGCTAGAAGGAGAGTGAATAAGAACTTACATAGCCAGTGTTAAAGCATAGACTCTGATAGGGAGAACATACCAAGGTAAAACCCAGAGAAAAAGGGAGGGGAGCCTGGCAATTAATAAGCTATTGTTTGATCAGAACTCAAGCCCTAACCACTTGAAAACACAGGGATTATACTTCTCTAATTAAAATTCACCATATCTTATGCAATTTCTTGTTAAATTCGATCACCTAGCAAGACTGGAAAAGTGAAGGCAGATCAATTTCATCTGAATGTTACTCTAATCCAGGACCTAGCAAGCATAGTTTAATTATTTAACAAATGCTTGTTACTGAAATAAATAGATAAACAGCACAAGAAAAGCCATTAAACATGAAGGCAGGTAGGTAAGAATTAAGCAGAAATTAAGTGGCATCTCATGTGTGAGGCTGGATTTCTGAAAATGATGTGGACAAGATCCAAGGTCAACATGGAAGAAAGATTTTGTGTGACATTGAAACTGGGTCTGAAGTAGGTGACATGATATCATGTCTACCCAGAAAAGGAGCCACACTGTTGGTGTCCCTTGCTCTTGCTAGACTTAGCTCAGAAGACACTAGTCTGAAAGCCAGAAGATTAATCACTGGGTGGGGGGTCACAAAGCATAATAGCATAATTTATCTGGCATGAGATCATTGGAAATAGGCGTCCTAGCAAATTCTGGAAAGACTGTATCCTGGCTTTATTTCTCATTGTAATTTGATGGAAAGAAGGGTATTGATTTTTAAAGTAAAAGCACAAAATATGTGGAAAGGTTTTGATCATTTCCATTAACATTATTAGGGCCATAACAAATCATCCATGTATTAAGGCTAAAATATTCCTGTAAAGGAGTTGGGTCCCAGTAAGCTTGTCCTACTCCCTAACTCTTACTAGAAAATCCCAGTGTTTAGACTATACCTCTAGAGTTTGTTTCTTTATGACCTACTCTGCTGTCTTAATTCTTTCAATAAAGTGTTCTACTAAGAAAAGAGTATTCCCTAGTTTGTTTACTAGTGAATTAAAGATGTCTGGAAATTTCCAACTATTAACATTTTATTTTCATTTCTCCTTTGAATATGGTTTTCTATGAATAGTATAGGGTAGCATTTAAGGACAACTCAGATTTATGTATGAGTCATGCTGGGGAAAAATGCATTCTGGGATGAAGCTGAAGCACAGCCAGATCAAATCAAGTAGAAACAACACTAGTCTGCTAGTCTGTCTAACTCTGTATCTTAGAGCTTAAAAAAAGGACTGAAAGTGATATGTGTTCAAAACATAGATGCTCAAAGTAGAAAAGTGGAGCAAAAAATATAGCGGGTGTGTTAATTGTAATAATGCAAATTAATGTTCCAAGGGACTGAGGAACATAGTTAATAATTAGTCATAATACGTAATCAAGTGAAAGTTGTATTTCATGAAACATGGGTTCTTGAATGACTCTATCTTGAAAACAGGGGCAGATGGCAGGAATAGTGCTTGCATATAAACTGTGTGAACCACAATTGCATTTAAGACTCTCGCCTCATCATGAAATGTGAAGTTCAGCAGGGCAATGAGACTCAGCCATTTACAAGTGAGAGCTCTAATTTATAGCTTTGTGGAAATCAGAGACTCAATAAATTTATTTTGAAAAGGATATATTCTTATTAAACCCTCAAAATTCAATTCATTATGAGTTAATGTTCTTATTTTTCTTCTTGTTTCTTCTGTGTGTGTGTGTGTGTGTGTGTGCGTGTATGACTGTGCACAAACATATGAAAGCTAGAGGCGTTTTTCTTCAGCTGCCAATCACATTTTTAATCAAATAAACAAATAAAACAAAATAAATAAAAAACAACAGCAAAACATTAGGTCTGATTCTTGCATGGGTTGCCAAATAGACTATCCTGGATAGCTACCAGTTTCCAAAGATGCAGGGGTTACAAGTGCCCTGACACCACACCCAAAGGTTCTGAGAATCAAATTCAGGTACTTGCTGCACACAAAGCAGGAACATTACTGACTTATCTGTCTTCCTAGTACCTGATTTGAATTTTCATTAAAAGTGGTTTAGGTAATTATTTGTTTCAATACTCATTAGAAACTGAAAATAATTGGTGGTTATAGAAAACCCCACACTCGGACTCATTTACATAGGGAATTTATGTGCCCAAAACTATAAAATTACAAGAAAAAAAGCAACTCAGAAACTCCTAACACCCTCTCCACCTCCTTAAACCAGCACTTTGCCAGCTGCTTAGAAACAACTGGACTTTCAGCAGATAAAGAATAGCTAAGTACTATCTGTTTCCTGTTCTCAGAGCTGTCACATTAAGAGAATAGATTTGAGGCACCATCGCTTCAGGGCTTAAATTATCTAATATTCAAAGATTAAGCTGCCACACAAAGCCCTGCAGAACAAGAGTCAGAACATACTGCAATATATCAGTTGAGTGGCCCATGATTAATTCATTGGCAACTCCTTGCTGAATGTCAGGTGCAGGCTCACTGCTTCAAGGACTTTCTTCTAAACATGCCACTTCTATTAGAAGGGCTTACTATATATATAATGTTATATATAAGGTCTTTTAAAAATAATGTTAAATAATATGAACACTGAAAGATACCTAAAAAGGAAACATATTATAAAGCTCAAAATAAGAATCCAGAGCTACAAAAAAACCCTAAAATAAAGATGAGAGTTGAGAGTCTGAGTAAATGTTTGTATGGTTCCTAACATTTCGTGTTAAACTCTATTCTTAGAATAGCCAGGTGGTGGTGGTGGATGCCTTTAATCCCAGCGCTTGGGAGGCAGAGTCAGAGGCAGGTGGATCTCTGTGAGTTCAAGGCCAGTCTGGTCTATATAGCTACACAGAGGAACCCTATGTCAAACAGCCAACAATAATGTTATATAGAAGTGGGGCCTTGGGTGTAATTAGGTCATGAGTGTAGAATCTCCATGCAGGATAGGTACTTCATAAAACCAAGGGCAGATAGTTGATGCTGGAATCAGAGCACACATAAAAGATGTCACTGCAAAGGGAAGGCTGGTATTTCAGGGGGTCACAGTCATAGTTGAAAAGTTATTCAGGATAGACAGAGAACAGAAGTCCTTGGCTTCTGACCTAGTCTACCTTCTTCTAGTCAGTGACCCTATTGACTGATGCAATAGTTAGGCTTGCCTAGAGACATAAGGAATGAATACTGAAGAGGCCAGTTCCCAGTATGTGTAGAAGTCCTGCAAAGCACCTTAGGCTTCTGTGGACAGACAGTATGAGAACCCAGGTTCCACTAAAAACCACAGGCTTGGAGTTGGAATACAGTATGAGAACCCATATCCATAAAGCTGAGTACACAAGAATTCATTTCCATATCCTGAAACACTGATAATTCATCTAGGCCCTTTGATATCAGGATATGGCACTGTCATCTGTAAATTTCCTGGGCTACATTTATAGCCTTCCTTGCTTACATACAGCTCAGAGGCTGCAGATTGGTCCTGCTTGATCCACATGGGCAAGTTTCATCCGGCAGTAAAAGAAGGGCCCTCAGTCAAAGGAGAAAACCATGTTTAAAGTCAATTTCATATCTTCATGCAGTCTTCATAACCTCTATTTAGACACTTTTGGAGGTGTGTAGAACACAGTCATCGATAAGGTATAATACTAGGGGTAGGAACCCAATCTGCAGGGAGACTGTCTTGGTAATTGGATTGGAGCCTAATTTCACGTCAGCAGTCTTAGGGTCAGGACAGTGATGGGAAGGAAATCTCACAGGGGAAGTCAAAACTTCAATTAAAAAATCACTTTTAACAGAGAATGCTGCTGAGAGCTTCATAGGCTCTGCTAGGTAACTGCCAACCCATAATAAATTACCACTGTGGTTTCTATCTAGTTTTTACATTATATGTAGAGAAACCCCAGAGAGATGACAGAAGGTATGTAATTCCTTAACTTATTACCCCCAAGAAGTTTATTTTTAAGTTTGATATATTTCCAGATAAAGGTCTATTATGAGGTTTGAAGGTGTATTTGAAATTCGAATAAAATATCTGGGTATGATGTGGAGGCTTGAAGCCATCAGACTGTCATTTCAAGCATGGGCTTGAGTGACCTTCTCCCAATGATTGAAGACAAAGAGCCAAGAGAAACCTGCAAAGAGAGGTATAATGTCATCTCTCTCTCTCTCTCTCTCTCTCTCTCTCTCTCTCTCTCTCTCTCCAGATATGCTTCATCTTTTCAACTTAAAACATTAGCTCATTCTTTACGGCAATATGCAATACTTATTCTACCAGGCATTGGAACGGATTAGTCAAACATGACATTGCAAATCTTTCAAGGCTACACAACTTCCTTTTTAACACAGCAATTCCACCTGGACTTTCCCAACCTAGATAAAGGGGAAAGGAGCTATGATCTCACCTGGCTCACACCATCTGCAAATATAACTCAGTCTTCAATGATTGTGCTTTGAATTCCCTGCAAGAGTTTATCCCAGTGAATCCTTGCTCAAACAAAAACATAGTGATGTGTTCTTATTTTAGTTCTCTTTTATGTGACTTTGAAAAGGTAAAACTGATCTCACAGGAAAGTTTCCTTTTTGGTGTCCTAGTAAAAGAAGGGGAGAAGGTACTGGCATGTCAACTGCAGAGCTTAAGATGGCTACAAATGAATGCAGTCCTCTGGGGACAAGGTTGTATCTGGGCAGACTCTGGCAGTACTGCAGCATTGCAAATAAATGAGTGATGCACTGCAGATAATTGCAAATCAGCCCTTCTTCTGGGCAGCAAGCCCATGCAGGGAGGAAAACTTGCCTTTTACTGGAAGCAATCTCCAGTCATTTCTCTAAAAAATAATCGCATGAAGAGCCTGTCTCCATGAAGGGACCTTGTCCTGCAGAAGCGTTGTGACTTTCCAAACCAGTGTTCAACTCCAGCTTTTTTCTTTTTTGGTTTTATGAGACATGGTTTCTCTGTATTGTTTTGGAGGCTGTCGGTCCAGCCTGGCCTCAAACTCACAGAGATCCGCCTGCCTCTTCCTCCCGAGTGCTGGGATTAAAGGCGTGTGCTACCACCGCCCGGCCAACTCCAGCTTTCTGAAGATGCAATCAGCATTACAGATTTAGATGAACCAGGACATTGTCCCCTCACTGATTTATTTCAAAACATGTTTATGAGATATCCTAAGAAAGTTAAACTGGGAACATTTATGACTATATTTTACCAAATGAAATTAGATCATAGGTATATTTTTTACTGGGCTGAGAGAGCATTCTAATGGCATGATCTGCCTGCAGTAGATGTTTGCTTTAGAGAATTTCTGGAAAATTCTGTACTCACCCATCTGGGGATAAGAAACCTAATTATTATCAACACAGATCATCCAACTGACAGCTCTAGTTACCAGAAACTCATTCCTGATAAGAAGTTAAAATGTGCATAAATTACTTCTCCTCCTCCCCTACCCTGATCTCCAGTTCTCCACTCCACATCTACTCCACTGAATCCACATGATCTTCTACATGAGCATGTTTAATGTGCTCTGATTTCACAGAAACCTGGTGTGCATAGCTGCATATTTCTTGTGAAGGATTTACCATGCTATGAAATTTAACAATTTCAGACATGCAACATTGCTTCTGTTCAATAAATGTTTTTTTTCCTTTATATGATCTCTTAAATCTGAGTGGGGCCTAACAAGTGAGAGGAACTTTGAACAGTTCCCGTTTGTCTTCACAGAGAGAGGAGGGGTGTTTTGTGATCTACACTATTCACATCCTCCTGCCACAGCCCCCAAGAAGCTGAGACTATATGCTTGAGACAAATCTTCTCAGAATGTCCAACAAATAAATAATGGAACCACAGAGAGGACAAATAAAATGATGGAATATAAATAAGCCGTGGGATAATGACTGAAGAAGTTTTCCAGAGTTGTAAGATGAGGGTTTCTCAGGAAGGTCCACTTCACGCTCAACACATGTGAGTAGTGGCCTCTCTGCAATATCCTTGAGCACTAAGCATCAAGAAAACAACATTGTCATAGCAACTGTTCGGTTGCTGTGAAGAGATGCAATGACCAAGGCAATTCTTATAAAAGAAAGCATTATTTGGGGGCTTGCTTATAGTTTTAGATCCTCAAGGCAGGAAGCAGATTGGCATGGTGGTGGAGCAGTGGTCAAGAGCTTTGTGTCCTGATCCACTGGCAGCATGTGGCGGGAAAAAGACAGAGAGAGAGAGAGAGAGAGAGAGAGAGCCTAGTTTTGAAACCTCCAACAAACCAACATGTACATCAACAAGACCATAACTGCTAACCTCTTAATCCTTCCCAAACAGTTCTACTGACTGAGAAACAAGCAATAAAATATATAAATCTATATAGGATTCATTTTCATTCAAAGCACAGTAATCTTGAAATTCTAAGAAGGAACACAAAAGTTGAAAATTCAAAAGGTGTCAGATGACCCAAGAGAGAATACAGAGGACAAGAGGACCATAAGGCAATGTTCTTAGGAAGAAAATTATTTGTAATACAGAGTTTTGTTCAGCCAAATGTTTGATCAGTAATGAGGAGAGAACTAAAAGACATTCTCAATATAATGACACAAAATTAAGTAAATAGGGCATGCAACACAAAAGAGAAGCCCAAAACTCCAGAACTGGGAGAATGAAGATACTAATACGCTAAGAGTGGTGACCAGAAAAGGAAAGTCCAAAAGTTGTAGAATTTTTATTTGTTTACTGAAAAATGACATAAAAACATGCAATAAATTGGATATGTTGAGAAAGATTCATATCATGAAAAAAGTAGTTGTTCACTATAGAAAAGACAAAACAAAATAGTTGATCCAAGAATCTATGGTATGTACGTCATGTCTCAGCTATCAAAGTTAACTATAATGTGAAGACAGAATAGGTTGTCACTTCATGTTTCCGCAAGTGTGCTCCTTTAGGTAGCCCTGTAACAGTATCACTTGCTTGAAATTGAAATACAGTTTTCCCAAGTTCATTCCAGGTCACCCAGTTGGGGTGGCAGATGGGGTGGAATCTGTATTGAAATAAGCAGACAAACTAACTTGGATGATTTAGGTTTTAGAGTAAATGAAATAACTTAAGGCCTAGAGTAGAGGAAGTGATAGATTGTTCTTCCTAGTGCTGGAGAGTCCCACATATGGACATAAGGGAAACATGCTAATGTTTAAATGAAATTCATACTTGATAAAAATAGGAAATATAATGGAAGCATCATATTCAGAGCTGTAGAATTAAGAGAATTCACTGTAGCATGCCTCAGGATGAAGGATTAGTAAAAGAACAGGGAGTTTTATCTACATATCTCATGAAAAAAACTGGCCCCTGAAATGGGTTTGTATTTCAACTGGCAATATAATAAAGCACTTTATAAAATGAGATTCATCGATCTTGCTCAATCTCACTGACCTGTTGTTTTTAGACTCACTGGTAGTAAACATATTTTGCCTTCCTAAATAATAAAAAGGGCATATCAGACCCAAGAATTGAACTTATTAAAAGTTATTAAGGATACATGAGTCATCTTTATACACCATGCTTTAAAATCACTTACATGAAATACAATAATGACGTTGAGTCCCAAACTTCGATTCAAGATTGGTATTCATGAGTTAGCCATTCCACTTGGTGACAGCATTGCCTACTGAATGTGAAGCCCAAGTTCAATGCACAAGGAAGAATGATGGTGGGGGACATGGAGAGAAGAAGGAAGGAATGGAGGAACAAAGGGAAGACGGGAATAACATCATATTGAGTACACATTAGCACACATGACATCCTGTCAATTAGGAAGAAAAAGCAGAAGACTGCAGTGAGTTCAATGCCAACCTAGTCTACATACTGAATTTGCAGCCAACTGTGGCTTCAGAGTAAGACTGTTACAAACAAGCAAATAAATTGGAAAAGGGTACTACATCGCTATCATTATAGATAAGAATTTTAATTGGGTGCCAACATTAGAGAATGTCTAGGAAGAAAAGCATGATACCATGACATTACTTATGAAATAAACTGATGTGAGATAGATTGATATTATAAGAAATGATATGATGCTATGATATATTAGATACATACATATAGAAATTGATACCTAGATACAGATAAATATATCAATTGATAGAACATAGAGACATAGAAACAGATAATACAGATGATAGGCAGATAAATAGATGGTTGACAAATACAGACAGATAATCAATCAATTCAATTAGATACATTGATTTAGATAGACAATTGGTATATGATTGATAAATCAACCAAACAATTGATAGAAGATGCATAGAACTTGTTATTATGTACACCCATAACTAGACAATCTCATTGATTTCATTCTCATCATATTTTTTCTAGTTGAAATTAAGGAAACCCTGGCATGCAAAAATTCTTGAAGAACTTTTGAGCTCACATAGCTATAGAACCTACCTCCCTGAGCCTTGTTCCACTCTGTCCAATTGTAATTGTTTCCATTTTAGCTCCTCAAGTTTGTGTGGCAACTGCAGATACCTTAGGACTTCTGTTGTTGTAGTAATGAGTCAACTAAAATCAGCAAATGGTCAACTAAGACCAGCAAATGACTTTGTAATTTGCTATAGTCTTTAACAAACTGAAAAAATCAGATATCAGGATGGCAAAGCCAGCTCACTAAATAATAAAACATAACTTTTACTTTAAAAACCATCAGGGAAATGCACAAAGAGAGTGAAAAATCTAAGATTTTTGCTTTATTTTCCTGAAGATGCAGCTGAATACTTCTACTGCAAATGTGAACATAGTTCTCTCTCTGACTCAGTTTACCCTTGGGGCCCTCCTTCCTTCCTGATTTATTCAGAAGATAACTCTGTGTAGGAGGAAACCGTGTGAAACCATTTGCCGCCATTAACCATGTGACTTACTAGAGGTGCACACAGATGAGGTGATAAAAGAGCGGTTTACTGCACCGCTAACAACACCAAATTTAGGCATGACTAAAGACGTATATACGGAAGTAGGCAGTGAACTATGTCACTAGCCAGGCCCACTTTTGGGCATGCCTAGGGGCGTTATGAGGGAAGTTAAAAAAGACTAAACAACGGAAGTCTCGGTCTCTTTTTCCATAACTTCCCCCGTTTCACATGGTTTCCTCCTACAGCTCTGTCTCTAAATAAGGCAATGCGACTGAGATTCAGCCCTGGCATTGCGTGACCTGAGAAGTGGAGGGTGCCATACAGATTTTCAATGAAGCATCTCTGGAAGTGCGTACACCCATCCTCACGCTGAACCTCACCAAAAATGTCACATTCTTCCTGAGCCAGCATGTCATCACTGTGACTTCTCAGATGCCCATGTGTTTGATGTACAGTGCATAATGTACTGCATCCATTCTTGGAAATCTCTGTCCACATCACTGCCTTTCCACTTCTGAAGGGTAGTCACCATTCTGAATGCTGTGCTCACTTTTGTCCTCAGCTTACTCCCATCGACCATGAAACTCTGATGCTCAGAAAGTTAGGGATAGTCGCTCTTTATGTCACAGACAAGTAAGCCATAAGTCAGCTGAGTAAATATGCATATAAATCTAGGTAAAGAAGGGTGGCTTTATGTCTCACGCTTGCTAAGAATAAAGATGGCTTTCTTATTGAGTATAGTTTGGTTATCTTCATGAATATGAGAGAGAAATTGATGAGTCCTGAGAGACGGACTAGATAAAATTTTTCTCTGTCCTTTAACCTCTTCGTAATGAATTGTCAACCATTATTCCCTTCATTTCCAGCTCTTCTTCCACTTTCTGCAGAGAAGAATGGATCTAGGTATTTCCCTAAAGGCGAGGATCACACAACTTGTCTGGTTTGTTTCATATCAGACAGAGACCAGAGAGGTCCCTGCTGCTGCACAGCTGTGCCTGACTTCCATCCAGGCTAGAAAGGAGAAGGGCAGAAACTGGGGAGGGAGGCAAGGTTCCAACCCTGCTGTCAGGAACCTCTCCCACTGCATACTCTGTCTCAGAAAAACACTTTTTATTCTTCTTTTAAGCCTTTTTCTTTCCCAGTGAAAATGTAACATTTGATATGCATATGGGAAACTACATAAAATATAAATTCACAGTTTAATAAAGTATTGTAAAGCAAACATCCTTCAATTGACTTCCAAGGGCAAAATAAGAACATTGCTCACAGCCCGATGGCACTTGGCACTCTGTTCTCAGTCAGAATTCTTGCCTATTTCCTCAATTAACCCTGACCTGACTTTGTTGGCAATCATCTGCTTCCATTTCAGTAGAGATACCTATGTAAGAATCTCTAAATAATGGTTTAGCAAGATAAAGAGTCCTGCAGATGAATGACAGTGACATTGCAGAAATCCTAATTCAGTGAATTTTTCTCTTGGACTCTTGTGTAAATTAAGTATTCTATTTACTGTAGTGATTTGAAACTGTGAGCCTTAATGATTTAAGAAACTCTGGAACCTAGTGTGTTTCATGGCTTTGTGCTTATCTTTGCTGCTTTCAGAATAGCCTCAAATTCTCTTACAAGTGTTGGTGACATGTGAAGTGTCTGTCCCCTGCAAAGGCAAGCATTCCCATGGCCAATCTCTCTTCCCTACAGCCTCACCTTAATGCATGGAGCTGTAGGGCTTTAAGTAATCCTTAGGCAGCTGTAAAAGAAGCGATATTATAGCCATTGAAATTGTACCAGTTACCACATTATCGTAGATGTGACTCAGACAAATCACAGACTAGAATGACTTCATGGAAGAGGCTTACCATTCACTTTCTGAAGTCAGCTCCTTCCTTTGTTATGTGAAGCTCGCCACTATCCGGGTTGTAAGAAAAAGGATTCATCACAAACTCAAGCTCAACAGAACATGTGAGTAAGTGAAACAAAGGAAAATAAAGCAAAACATAAATGATTTGTCCCTGATTAAATTCATCTATAAAAATAAGATCAAATCCAGCTCCTGTCTGAGATGCAAGAACGTATATCAATGAAAGACCATAAACATTGAGTGCAATTCAGCATGAGTACATACATTAGGGTTCTCCTGGAATCTGAATCAATTACCTGTAATTCTACTGATCTGGAATATTTCCAAAATTTCAATTTTTTTTGTTTTTTTATGAGACAGGGTTTCTCTGTATTGTTTTGGATGCTGTTGGTCCAGCCTGGCCTTGAACTCACAGAGATCTACATGTCTCTGCCTCCCGAGTGCTGGGATAAAACGCATGTGCCACCACCGCCAAGCCAAAATTTCATCTTTATGTGCATGCATACTGGGAAAGGCAGCAATAAGGAAGACAGTAAATATGAGGGAAATGACACTTTCAGAAAAGAACCAAGTATAAACAGATGGCAGTCCCTAGAGTTTGTTTTCTTCTGTCTTACACCCATCCTAGGAGAAGCAGGTAATGAATGTTAAGCATTGAAGAGGTGACTGGGTCCTGGGAGCTGATGTGAGTGTCCAGGATGGCAGTAGTGGAGGGGACAGCAAGAAGAGGACAGCAGAGTCCTGTTAGTGAAGGCATTGACAATAATATAAATATGTTATGGCCTAGCAATCCTGCACCCAAATTTTTGGACAGCACCTACATCCCAAGAGAGAGAAAAAGTGGAGGAAACTATGAGGTCAAAATAAAGGACGTATTTATCTGACCTATTTCAAAATCATATTTACCTTCAAGTGAGGAAAAACTAAAGAAGATGCAGCGAAACATACTATATTTCTTGGTAGATATACATTGAGTTTTTACTACTTTTTCAATATTTTTATTATTTTCACTGTGATAAAATGCACATAACAAATAATTTATTGTTACAAAAATGTCATCTTTTGCCATTTTGAATCCCTAAATCTTGAATAAAGAGAGAGGTCTCGAGCCCATGTCCTGCCAAGACCCTTTCCATCAGCATGGCTGTCATCATTCCCTTCACACTCTGAACTTGTAATTTCCATAAGTGGAAAATAGCACTATCCACCTCAGAAAGATGAAGTGGGAAAAGGAA
Organism: Mesocricetus auratus; assembly: GCF_017639785.1. Lineage (NCBI taxonomy): Eukaryota > Metazoa > Chordata > Mammalia > Rodentia > Cricetidae > Mesocricetus > Mesocricetus auratus. The sequence continues at coordinate 686,202 of NW_024429243.1, read as the reverse complement.
ATGGATGCAAACATTTTTATGCTCTGCAAATTCCTCTGCAAGTAATACAGCCTAGTGCTGAGAATGCATCGAGCAGCAGGCCTGAGGAGATGACTCAGTGAGCAAGTTGCTTGCTGCACAACTCCAGGGGTCTGAGTGTGGTTCCTGAATCCGACGTAAATGCCAGGCATGACACTGCACACCTGTAATCCCAGCACTGAAGGCAGAGACAAGTGTATCTCAGAGTTTAACTGTGCAGCCAGCCTGCCAATCACTGAGCTTGGGGTTCAGTGGGAGACCTTGTCTCAAAACACTAAAGTAGAGAACAATTTAGGAAGACACTTACCAGTGACCTCTGGCTTCCACAGTCACATGCATAAACCCTCTCTCTGTCATTATATATATAATAAAGAGAGAGAGTATTCTATTGATATATATATATATATATATATATATATGCCTTTATCGCTCTGTGTCCCGCTCTCTTTATCCCTCCTCCCTCTCCCTCTCTCACATGCAAAAATAAATAAATAAAATAATGATAATTTTAAAAGAATATTTCAAAAATAACTGAAGACCTAGATTCAGTGAACTAGAAGATAAGAGCTGAACTTACAGGTGTGTGTTTAGAGTATTAATATCTTTTAGGCAAAGCACTTGGGTGACTGATTTCCATGTTCCTCTAAAGTGACCAGGAAGAGCACCACAGTATTTTATACCATGTGGCTGTGAACAGCTGCCAAACACCATAGCTTCCCCTGACTGCAAGCCTCAACTCTCTCAGTGGTTACTGAAAGGAGAATTCCTGAAAGCCATGTATTGCGGTGTTCAATTTCCTTCCTGCCCATAAGGTTCCACAGGACTCCATACTTACAGGTTCCTGCAATCTGCGCAGGGCCATTTTCCCTTCCTTTTAACATAATCCTCCAGGCTAAATTTCTGTAAAAGCTACTTAGAATTTTTCAGATTCCACTGGGAAAATACAGAGCACTAGTAGAGGAGCTGTGTTTCTTGGTAGACCTCTGCCTCCTGATGGCCAAGCATAGTTACTGCAGGTAAAAATCCTTTCCTCAACCCAAGATAATTTGAGGTAAATTTTACGTTCTGGCAGTTTTAGCTGTTGATAAGATTACCTACTCTATACCATGACA
>NW_024429243.1:0-96240 GCF_017639785.1 Mesocricetus auratus | reverse complement strand
GTCACTTCATATTCATCATAAGAAAAATCCATCATGAAGTAGTATCAATTTTGAACATATATGACCCATATATAAAAGCACCCATGTTCATAAAAGAAACATTACTACAACTCAAATCACACATTAAACCACACACACTTATAGTGGGAGACTTCAACACCCCACTCACACCACTGGACAGGTCCACTAGACAGAAACTTAACAAAGAAAAAATGGACCTTACAGAAGTTATCACCGAATTGGTTTTAACAGACATCTATAGAACATTCCACCCAAACAAAAAAGAATATACCTTCTTCTCAGCACCACATGGAACCTTCTCTAAAATCAACCACATTCTTGGCAGTAAAACAAACCTCAACAGATACAAAAAAATGGAATAAGCCCCTGTATCCTGTCAGACCACGATGGCTTAAAATTAAAAATCAACATCAACACAAATTGCAGAAACCTCACAAACTCATGGAAAGTGAACAATGCTCAATTGCATCACCCTCTGTAAAGGAGAAAATAAAGAAAGAAATAAAACACTTCCTAAGATTCAATGAAAATGAAAGCACAACATACCCAAAATTTTGGGATACTTTGAAAGCAGTTCTAAGAGGACAATTCATAGCATGAAGTGACCACATGAAGAAACTGGAGATTTGCCACACTACAAAATTAACAGAACACCTGAAAGCTCTAGGACAAAAAGAAGCAAACTCACTCAGGAAGAGTAGATGCCAGGAAATAAATTGAGAGCTGAAATCAATAAAGTAGAAACAAAGAAAACAATACAAAGAACCAATGAAACAAAGAGGTGGTTCTTTGAGAAAATCAACAAGATAGACAAATCTCTATCAAGCCTAACAAAGAGAGAGAGACAGAGACACACACACACACACACACACACACACAGAGAGAGAGAGAGAGAGAGAGAGAGAGAGAGAGAGAGAGAGAGAGAGAGAAGATGCTAATTAACAAAATCAGAAATGAAAAAGCCACTGCAGAAATCCAAAAAATCACCAGGTCATACTTTGAAAATCTGTACTACACTAAACTGGAAAATCTGAAGGTAATGGATGATATTTTGGATAGATATCACGTATCAAAATTAAATCAAGAAGAGATAAAAATGTAAACAGATCTATATCCCCTAATGAAATAGAAGGAGGCATAAAAAGTCTTCTAACCAAGAAAAGTCCAGAGCCAGATGCTTTCAGTGTGTAATTCTAACAAAAATTCAAGGAAGAGCTAATACCAATACTCATCAAATTGTTCCACACAGTAGAAGCAGTAGGATCACTGCCAAATTCTGTTTATGAGTCTACAATTACATTATTAGTCAAACCACACAATGCCACAACCAAGGTAGGGAATTACAGATCAATCTCCCTCATGAACACTGATGCAAAAATACACAATAAAGTACTGGCAAATCGAATCCAAGAACACATCAGAAAAATCTTACACCATGATCAAATAAGCTTCAATCCTGTGATGCAGGGATTGTTCAACATATGAAAATCCATCAATGTAATCCACCATATAAACAAACTGAAAAAGAAAAACCACATGATCATCTCATTAGATGCTGAAAAAGCCTTTGACAAAATCCAACACCCCTTCATGATAAATGTCATGGAGAGACCAGGGACATTAAGAACAAAACTAAACATAATAAAAGCTATATACAGCAAACCAACATCCACCATCAAGCTAAATGGAGAGAAACTAAAGGTGATTACTCTAAGATCGGGAAAAAGACAAGGATGACCACTCTCTCCATGTCTCCATAACGCCCCTAGCCATTCCCAAAAGTGGGCCTGACTAGTGACGTGGTTCACTGCCTACGTCCGTATACAACTTTAGTCATGCCTAAAGTGTGTGTGGTTAGCGGTGTGGTAAACCGACCTTTTATTACCTAATCTGTATTCTCCTCTAATAAGTCACATGGTTAATGCCAGGACACTGTTACTTCCTACACTTCCCCTTTTAGTCTAAAAAGGATATTTAAACTTAAAACAACTAACTGTGTCAATGAAAAACTGTATCAAATATGTATCCCTTTAAACTGTGAAAAACCTCGGCATCAAAGCGCCGGGCACTGAACCGAACCGTCTGCCCAAGAACCAGGGCCAGACCACTGGCTGCAAATGCAATAGGTGATTTATTGAGTACACAGACGCCTGCGGATGCTACTGCAACTCGGGTGCAGAGCATCCCAGGCTTTCAGGGAGTACAATATTTATAGAGTTTCAATGGTTACATAAGTAACAGGCATTTCATTGGCTCATCTTGGGGGTAGGGGTAGTTCCCACGGACTAAGTTTCCTGGTATTACTTTCTGAAAGACCCAGGCATACTTCAGCAATTATTATCCTGATCCCATGACTACTATGGTGATCATAGACACAACTGGGGGCAAGGGTAGTTGCCAAGGACTAGGTGTCCTGGTATTGTCATATGAAAGTTCCCAGCACGCTTCAGCAATTATTATCCGGGTCCCATGATTGCTATAGTGATCAGACACAATTGGGGGCCAGGGTAGTTGCCAAGGACGAGTTTTTCTAGTATTGTCATATGAAAGTTCCCAGCACGCTTCAGCAATTATTTTCCGGGTCCCATGACTGCTATAGTGATCACAGACATCCTGTTTTGAGGGTGAGACACCTGGTCTGGGTTTCTTTCATTAGGCAACGGCCTGGCCTTGCTTTTCTTTTCCTAGGGGGGCCCTGGGTAGGGGTCTTTCAACTGAACTTATCTGAAAGAAACGCCTAAGTCTGAATACCTCTTCCCAATCCAAACTCTAAAATAATTGAAAACTAACACTAACAGGTGAAAACTATCCTATAATATCAATAGTAGGGAGAGAGGGCTTGGAATTCTCAAAACAAGTTCCAGCTGAGATGGGACAATGACAATCTCATGGGGACCTGTGAGAAGAGAAATGTTAGTGTAACAAAATCTTCAGTAGATCAGACAGTCTCTGTATGGCAGGAGATGCTTGATTGGAGTTCCTGACTGGAGTTCTAGTGTTGATTGAAGCTCTCTTCTGAAGTTCTTGCCAGACTGTAGCAGGTGTGCTGTTTCAGTTCCTTTAGTCCAGAATTGTGTCGAGTGATGTAGTTTCAAGCCAGTTTCAGGATAGTGCTTGTCAGATGGAGTCAATGATGTGGGGCAGTTCAGATGCCTCCAGTCAAATCAGGTGGAGTCAAAGAAGTGGATCCTCATTCTCTTTATGAAGCAGTTGAAGATTTCTGTCAGGAACTCCTGTGTTCTCTGGAAAACTCAAATATTAATGTTAACAAAGAAATATTTTAACTTTTATATGTAGGTATACCAGAAGAGGTGACAATAGGGAAGATGATAAACATGAAGGAAAAGAAATTGATAGATAACAGTCCCTAATTTTATCTTCTGTTTTATGTCAATGGCTCTTTAGTGTAATACAGAAATTCTGAATTTTATTTAAATAATATGCTTGAATTTAGAGTAGGAGAGCCAATCAACTCCAAAGCCAGCTTCATTTAAATGAATGTGGAATGTAGTACATGAAGAAACAAAGATAAAAGAGTACTAAAAACATACGGAGATTAAGACTTTGATACCAAACATTGAGTTACTGTTTGTTTGATAGTCTTCAGGGTAGCTATTCATTCTTCTTCAGGAATCCATATGTCCAGTATTCTTTGCTGTGTTTACCTGTGAAGACAAAAAACAAAACACTTCTCTTTCCTTTTATGAGGTAACTTTACCCATGGTAGAATATGATTTTGTACATGAACTGTTACCTTCCTCCTCCTGAGATGTCTTCTATTCTGATCGAATCTTAATTAATTTTGATGGAACCCAAAGCTTTTCTTCTCCTGTGGAAACAAAGCATAACCCCTTCCCCAACACAACACATATCCTGGGTTCCAGTCTGAGGTCATGACATCCTTAAAATACACTGGTTGTTTCAGTTCAGACGTCTTCTCTGTAGTCCAGTGTCTTTCTGTTGCAGTTTGTCCTTTTTTGTCAGCATTCAGAAAATTCAACGTTAGTAAGGCATTATGTAACCTCTGTTTGGGGGCCTTTGTTCCCCCTGGCTGTTTATGAAGCATCTCTTTTAAGATTTGGTTAGATCTTTCCATCACTGCTTGTCCTGTGGGATTGTAAGGTATAACAGTTACTTGTTTTATGTTATAATGTTTGAAAAATTCTTCCAATTTACTGGAAAATCCCTCATGGAGGCCCTTGCCCTCCCTGTATAGTGGAGTGGATTTGGAGTGCGGTGATGGGTTGGGAGGATTGGGGGTTGGGGGAGGAGGGGAGGGAGACGGAACTGAAAGTGACATGTGTAAAAACTTAAATAAAAATATATGGAAAAATGATGTAATACTAGAGGAAATGCATGATTTCATTTGGAAGTAATGAAGAAAATGAGGAAGTATTTACTCCACAAACATTATAAATGATACCTTTCATTAAATGCCCATTAACCCCTCTGAATGTAAAGGAAACTTGTGGGATCCTCGCTCAGCTATGAAGAAATCAAAACTGCCCCAGTATCACACAATTTCTCATTCATAGTATTTTTGAACAGTTACAGTTCTCTGCATTACCCACTAATACCTGCAAGCGGAGACTTCCTTCATCAAGCTTGAGAATAGTCAAAAGTGATAATTCTAAACATGAATATTTAGATGACAGATTAGCAAAAATATCTTTAACAAAAGAGAAGTAGGTTCTCTGCTTTGACATATAATTGCCAATCTAAACCAATCAAGAGAGATATTGGTTACACCCATAAACAGTTATGCCAGCATTGCAACAGTACAAATAATTTCCCAGTATGATGGTAGTGTAGGATGTAGGTTCAGGAAAATTAAGATATTTGACAATTTTCTCTGCCAGTATTATACAAAAGGGAGTGAGGAAGGAGTTTCCAGGTTCATTCAACATTGGTCTGTCTGTCTCTCTGTCTGTCTGTTTGTCTCTTTCTCTACCTCTCCTGCTGACTCTCACTCAGACAAATGCACAAATACAAACAGACACACGTGAACTGTGGGGTATTTATCAATACAATGTACTAAGTGTGTTCAATCAAGAGCACTAGCAATGACCTCTTTTACTTGGCATGTCTCTCTGGCATTCATACCTAGATATTCCTAGGAAGATAAGCACTACAAGGTTCTGAAAGCTATGTTACATATCCTGTTTAGTGGGCACAACATGTTTTATTCATGTGGGATACCTCTGTTCACTGTTTGAAAATTCCTAATATATTCTAACTTGAATGAAAGTGTGATTTCATGAGGCTTCTTCATACATTATTCCTCCTTTATTCCAGTGCCATTCCCAGGTCAACACCAAGTGCATATTTGTCAATTCCCACACTTGTATAGTATTTGTGATCTACGATTCTGCTCCTCCATGTGTCTAGGCTGAGAGAGTAACCCTCCATAAGGATTTAGCTCCCAAAGAACATTCTTGTACAACAAATAAATATTGGTTTCAATGGCAGAGGCCCCATAGACTATGCAAGCTCCCCAACTGAGATCCATATTCAGACGACCTGGTACAGTCTCGTGCTGGTTCCCCAACTGTCAGTTTGGGGTCCTTGCACTCCCAGTTGCTCACATTACCTTTTTCTGTGTGTTTATCCAGCATGGTCTTTACCCTGTGCTCCTCACATCTCGCTCTTTATAACTGAAGTCAAGGAGTTCCAATCAGTGTGTAGTTGTGAATATCTGCTTCTTGTTCAACAAGTTAATAGATGAAGGCTCTATGACGGGTCTTAAGGTAGTGATCAATCTCATTATAAGAGAATGACATTTAAGGTACTCTCTCCAAAATTACTTGGATTCCTAGTTAGGTTTATCCCTGTGGATCCACAGAAAGTTCCTTTGTGCCAGATTTCTTGTTAAGCCCATAAAGGCTAGCACGGTTAAGGTATCTTTTTCCTTGCTGGATTTCTCTGTTCTTCCCCCAACTCAATATTCTGATCCCTCATGTATTCTGCCTCCCATCTTGTAGGGAGCCGACCCCACATTCTCCGTTACAAGATGGCGCTGACATCTGTTGTCAGTTGGAGTAAACAAACTTGGTGCGCATGTGCCTGCTACTTTTCTATCCCTTACTCTCTGCCTCTCCCGTGACATCATATGGGCTGATGAGCAGGAGCCAGTCAGGAGATGACACGTCCGAGGCGGGGACTGCTGAGCTATATAAGGGTTGGGCTTTCCGCTCCCTGGGTCTCCGCTCTGTAAGCTTATGCTCTCCCTCTCAAGAAGCATTAAAGCTTTTCTGCAGAAGGATCCTAAGTGTGCCGCGTCGTTCTTGCTGGCGAGACGGTAGCGCGGGACACCATCTCTCCTCTTATCTCCCCACATCCCATGCTCCCTATTAGGAGATTCTCATTTTCCCATCCTCATGGGTTCGTTTATGTCATTCCAAGGGTTCTTCTCAAATCCTAGCATCTCTGGGCCTGTGGATTGTGGTCTAGAATTCTTTTGCCTTACATTTAACATCCACTTATGATGGATGTTAAATATTATGTTTTTATTTCTGTGTCTGTCTTACATCACTCATGATATTTTCTTCTAGTTCCATCCATTGTCCTGAGCTTTCATTGTTTTTTCCACTGAGTAATACTCCATTGTGTAAATGAACTATAATTTCTTTATACTTTCTTTAGTTCAAGGGCATGTAGGTTGCTTCTATGTTCTGGCTTTACAATTAATACTGCTATGGACATATATCTAGTTGTATGTATGTGCAACTTTTGGGTATGTACATAAGATAATAATTGCTTGATCTTGAGGTAGACTGTTTCCCATTTTCCTGAAAAACTGCCATTCTGGTTTGCAAAGTTTGCAGTCCCACAGCAGGGGAGGAGTGTTCCCATTTCTTCATATTATCTCCAGCATAAACTGTCTTTGGAATTTTTGATTTTGCACATTCTGGCAAGTGTAAGATAGTATCTCATACTTCTTTTGATTAGCATTTCTCTCAAGGATAAGGATGATGAGCAATTTCTTTTTATCTTTTTTCTTTTTTATTATTATTTATTTCTTTTTTTCTTTTATAAATTTTATTTCAATTTTAAATAGCTTGTTTTACATGTCAATCCCAGTTCCCTATCCCTCCACTCCTCCCGCACTCCATTTCCCCCCAGCCTCCCACACTATTGCCAATTCCTTCCACATAGGGGATATCTAGAGTGTGTCATTTCACTCCATGTAGGGTCCAGGCACTCCCCTACGATTCCAGGCTGAGAGAGCATCCCTCTTTGTGGTTATGGACACACAATGACTGTTTGTATTCTAGGGATAGACACTGATCCACTGCTCAGGGCCCCATAGGTTGCCCAAGCCTTCTTGCTGACACTCACATTTGGGGGTCCAGATCAGTCCCATGCTGGCCTCCCCTCTGTTGTTATGGTGTCCAAGAGCTCTCCCCTGTTCAGATCAGCTGTCTCTGCTAGTTTTGCCAGCCCATTCTTTGCAAATTTGCTCTTCGTTCCTCTCTCTCTTTCGCTCAGTTCCTTGGGTTCTGTTCAGTATTTAACTGTGGGTGTTTGACTCGGCTTCCATCAGTCACTGGATGAAGGCTCCAGCATGGCTATAGAAATAAAGGTAACTATCAGGAATAGGCATTCGAGGTGGTCTCTACACAATTGCTTAGCTTGCCAATTGGTGTCATCCATTTAGATCACTATAGGTCACAATGGTGCCTGATCTGTCTTCTAACCTATGATTTCCTCTTCCCCCTATTTTACCCCCCCAGTCGACCTTCCGGTCCCTCCATGCCCTACTCTCTCTTCCACTTCTCCCCCTCTCTATTTCCCAGGTCCCCCTCCAACCACCCCTCACCATGTTCCCCATCTGTTCAGAGGATCTTGCCTCATTTCTCTTCTCTTGGGTACCATGTATATATTTAAGGTTCTTTCCTGTTGCCCAAACTCTCTGTCAGTGGAAGTGGAGACTGGCACTCTCCTGATCCATGTTTAAAATCCATATATAAGTGAGTACATACCATGTTTCTCTTTTTGGAACTGGGTCACCTCACTCAGAATGGTTTCTTATAGTGCTATCGATTTACCTGCGAATTTCAAGATTCCATTGTTTTTTTTCTGCTGAGTAATACTACATTGTGTAAATGTACCGGATTTTCTCTATCCACTGTTCAGTTGAGGGGCATCTAGGTTGCTTCCAGGGTCTAGCTATTACAAATAATGCTGCTATGAACATAGTGGAGCAGATGCCATGTTGTATGAATTTGCCTCTTTTGGATATGTGCCTAAGAGTGGAATTGCTGGGTCTTGTGGTAGATTGATTCCCATTTTCCTGAGGAATCTCCATACTGCTTTCCAAAGTGGCTGTACAAGTTGGCACTCCCACCAGCAGTGGAGGAATGTTCCCCCTCTCTCCACATCCTCTCCAACATAAATTGTCTTCGGTGTTTTTGATTTTAGCCATTCTGACATGAGTAAGATGGTAGCTCAGAGTTGTTTTGTTTGCTTTTCCCTGATGGCTAAGGATGTTGAGCACTTTCTTAACTGTCTCTTGGCCATTTTAGCCTCCTCTTTTGGGAATTCTCTATTTACTTCTGTACCCCCACCTTTTGATTGGATCCTTTGGTGTTTTGGAGACTTGCTTCTTGAGTTCTTTGTAAATTTTGGAGATTAGGCCTCTGTCATATGTGGAGTCAGTGAATATCTTTTCCCATTCTGTGGACTGCCTTTCTGTCTTGTTTACTGTGTCCTTTGCCTCACAGAAGCTTTTTAGTTTCATGAGGTCCCATTTGTTAATTGTCGATCTCAGTGTCTGTGCCACTGGTGTTACGTTCAGGAAATTGTCTCCTGTACAAACTTGTTGAAGATTATCTCCCACTTTCTCTTTTAAAATTTCAGTGTGGCTGGATTTATGTTGAGATCTTTGATCCATTTGGACTTAAGTTTTGTACAAGGCGATGAACATGGATCTATCTGCAGTCTTCTGAATACCAGTACCAAGTTATTCCAGCACCATTTGTTGAAGATGCTTTATTTTTCCATTGTATGATTTTAGCTACTTTGTTAAAAATCAAGTGTTCATAGGTCTGTGGGTTAAAAACAGGGTTTTCAATTCCATTCCATTGGTCTACCTGTCTATTTTTGTGCCAATATCAAGCTGTTTCAGGACTATAGCTCTATAATAGAGGTTGAAATCAGGTATGGTGATGCCTCCTAAATTTCCTTTATTGTATAGTGTTGTTTTGACTATCCTAGGCCTTTTGTTTTTCCATATAAAGATGATTAATGTTCTTTCCAGATCTGTGAAGAATTGTGATGGAATTTTGATAGGTATTGCATTGAATCTGTAGACTGCTTCTTGCAAGATTGCCATTTTTATTATGTTGACCCTACCAATCCAAGAGCTTGGGAGATCTTTCCATTTTCTGGTATCGTCTTTGATTTCTTTCTTTAAAGACTCAAAGTTCTTGATATACAGGTCTTTCATTTCCTTGGTTAATATTAACCCCAGATATTTGTTGCATTTTATGGCTATTGTAAAGGGTGAGGATTCTCTGATTTCTTTCTCAGTCACTTCATCTTCTTTATATACTAGGGCCACTGATTTTTTGAGTTTACCTTGTATCCTGCCACTTTGCTGAAGGTGTTTATCAGGTCTAGGACTTCCCTTGAGGAGTTTTTCTGGTCACTTATGTAAACTATCGTATCATCTGCAAATATTGAAAGTTAACTTCTTCTTTTCCTATTTGTATCAACTTTATTTCCTTTTGTTGTCTTACTGTTGTAGCTAGGACTTCAAGTACAATATAGAAGAGATATGGAGAGAGTGGACAGCCTCGTCTTGTTCCTGATTTTAGAGGAATTGCTTTGAGTTTCTCTCCATTTAGTTTGATGTTAGCTGTTGGTTTATTGTACATTGTTTTTATAATATTCAGGTATGTTCCTCTTATCCCTGATCTCTCTAGAACCTTTATCATGAAGGGATGCTGGATTTTGTCAAAGGCTTTTTCAGCATCTAATGAGATGATCATGTGGTTTTTCTTTCGCAGTTTGTTAATATGGTGGATTACATTGATAGATTTTCTAATGTTGAACCATCCCTGCATTCCTGAGATGAAGCCTACTTGATCATGGTGGATGAATTTTCTGATGTTTTCTTGGATTTGATTTGCCAGTATTTTATTGAGTACTTTTGCATCGATGTCCATGAGGGAAATTGGACTATCTTAGTTGTGTCTTTGTGTGGCTTGGGTGTCAAGGTAATTGTAGCCTCGTAAAAAGAGTTTGGCAGTGAGCTTCCTGCTTCTATTGTGTGGAATACTTTGAGGAGTATTGGAGTTAACTCTTCTTTGAATTTCTGGTAGTATTCTGCACTGAAGCCATCTGGGCCTGGGCTTTTTTTTGTTTGGGAGACTTTGGATCAGTGCTTCTATTTAATTAAAGTTTATAGGTATGTTTATATTGTTTATCTGCTCTTGATTTATTTTTGGCAAGTGATATCTATCCAGGAAATTGTCCATTTCCTTTAAATTTTCAAATTTTGTGGAGTACAGATTTTCAAAGTATGCCCTGATGATTCTCTGGATTTCCTAAGAGTCCGTTGTTATGTCCACTTTTTCATTTCTGATTTTGTTAATTAGCATGCTCTCATTCTTCTGGTTAGTTTGGACAGAGGTTTGTCTATTTTGTTGATTTTCTCAAAGAACCAACTCTGTGTTTCATTGATTCTTCTCAATGTTCTCCTGGTTTCTACTTGATTGATTTCAGCCCTCAATTTGTTTATTTCTTGGCGTCTGCTCCTCCTGGGGGAGTTTGCTTCTTTTTGTTCAAGAATATTCAGCTGTGCTATTAATTCTCTAGTTTGACTGTTCTCCAGTTTCTTCATGTGGGCACTTAGTGCTATGAACTTTCCTCTTAGCACTGCTTTCAAAGTGTCCCATAGGTTTCTGTATGTTGTGTCTTCATTCTTATTTAATTCCAGGAAGTCTTTAATTTCTTTTTTTATTTCTTCCTTTACCCAGGGATGATGCAATTGAGCATTTTCCAATTTCCATGAGTTTGTGGGGTTTCTGAGAATTGTGTTATTGTTCAATTCTAATTTTAATGCATGGTGGTCTGAGAGGATACAGGGTGTTATTCCAATTTTTTGTATCTGTGGAGATTTGCTATGTTTCCTGTTATGTGGTCAATTTTAGAGAAGGTTCCATGTGGCACCAAACCAGTTGGGTCGTAACTTATTTTTTTGGGGGGTTAGAATCCACTTTCTTTTTTTTAATCATTTTTATTTTAATTTTTAAATAGCTTGTTTTCCATGTCAATCCCAGTTCCCTCTCCCTCCCCTCCTCCCGCACTCCCCTTCCCACCAACCCTCCCACACTATTGCCAAATCCTTCCACATAGGGGATATTTAGAGTATGTCATTTTAGTCTGGGTAGGGTCCAGGCACACACCAAAAAGTCCAGGCTGAGAGAGCATCCCTCTTTGTGCTATAGGCACACGAAGACTGTTTGTATACCAGGGATAGACACTGATACACAGCTCAGGGCCCCATAGGTTGCCCAGGCCTTCTCGCTGACACTCACATTTGGGGGGTCCAGATAAGTCCCAGTCTGGCCTCCCCACTGTCAGTCTGGGGTCCAAGAGCTCTCCCCTGTTCAGATCAGCTGTCTCTGCTGGTTTTGCCAGCCCATTCTTTGCCAATTTGCTCATCACTCGTCTCTCTCTGTCACTGGGTTCCTTGGGTTCAGTTCAGTGATTAACTGTGTGTTTGCCTCTGCTTCCATCAGTCACAGGATGAAGGCACCCGGATGGTTATAGACATCAAGTTCATTATCAGGAATGGGCATTCGATGTGGTCTCTCCACTATTGCTTAGCTTGCCAGTTGGTGTTATCCCTTTAGATCCCTCGAGGTCGCTCTGGTGCCTGATCTGTATTCGATCCTATGCTTCCCTCTTCCCCCTATTCTACCGCCACCCCCTCAACTTCCTGTTCCCCCATGACCTACTCTCTTCCTCTTCACCCCCTCTCTACTTCCCAAGTCCCACTCCCCCCCACCCCTCGCCGTGTTCCCCATCCATTCAGGGGATCTTGTCTCCATCCTCTTCTCTTGGGTACTATGCATATATGCCTATCTTTTAGGTTCTTTCCTGTTTCCCAGACTCTCTATCAGTGGAAGTGCAGACTGGCACTATCCTGATCCATGTCTAAAATCCATATATGAGTGAGTACATACCATGTTTGTCTTTTTGCGACTGGGTTACCTCACTCAGGATGGATTCTTCCAGTGCTATCCATTTCCCTGCGAATTTCAAGATTCCATTGTTTCTTTCTGCTGAGTAATACTCCATTGTGTAAATGTACCACATTTTCTCTATCCACTCTTCAGTTGAGTGGCATCTAGGTTGCTTCCAGGTTCTGGCTATTACAAACAATGCTGCTATGAGGGATTTCCTCGTTTCTTCTTTGAGGGGCTCTATCATATTCATAAAATGATTTTTAAGGTCTGTCTCCTCTGTTTCATCTATTTAGTGCATTGGTTCCCTAGTTCTTGTGAAGTCATGTTGGTCTATTGACTGCTGAGTCAGCTATAATTCTGTTTTCTTCCCATTTCTTCTTCCAGTGGGTGCTGGTGGGGTCTTTCTCTCTCCACTGGGCTCCTTCCATTCTGAAGCTTACTGGGATCGCCAGAGTTTGGGGCGTGGAAGGGCTGATGTTTTTCTTGTGTGCACATGTCTTCTAGATGCCAGTATCGGCCCAGAAGATCCAGCGCATGGGGATTGAATGGAGGATGGGGAGAGACCCCACGGAGACCCAAGCTCACCTAGCTGGGATCGCCCGAGTTTGCGGCTTGGATGGGCTGATGTCTTTCCTGTGTGGTTGGGTCTTCTGGATGCTAGGAGTGACCTGGAAGTTTGAGTGGATGGGGGTCAGAAGGGGGTGGGGAGAGTCTCCCCAGAGACCCTAGCTCACCTAGCTGGCATCTCCGGAGTTTGGGGTCTGGAAGGGCCGATGTCTTTCCTGTGTGTGCGGGTCTTCTGGATGCCAGGAGCGGCCAGCAAGATCGAGGGGATGTGGGTCAGATGGAGGATGAGGAGTGTCCCTCCCCCCTGGAGAACCAAGCTCACCTAGGTGGGATCACCAGAGATTGGGGCCTGGAAGGGCCGATGTCTCCCCTGTGTGGGTAGGTCTTCTAGATGCCAGGAGTGGCACAGAAGATTGAGTGGATGGGGGTCAGGTGGAGGATGGGGAGTGTCCCCCCGAGACCCAAGCTCACCTAGCTGGGATTGCTGGAGATTGGGGCCTTGAGCAATTTCTTAAGTGTGCTTTAGTGATTATTATCTTCCTCTATTGAGAGATCCCTGTTTTGATATGTAACAAAATTGTTACTGAAATTAATTTTTGTTGTATGGGTGTTGGTGGAACAAGCCTTCAATACAAGTTCTTGGGAGATAGAACCTGCTTGCTGTTCAGAGTTCCATGACAGTAAGGATTATACTGTGTCCTCGGTATCAAAACATTATATACAAAAACAACAAAAAAATAATTAGCACATGAAAAATGATATCTGTCTCTGAGTTTTACCTGGTATAAATGCAGATAATGCACAGAGTATGTGGCATACATCTTTAATCCCAGCAATCCAGAACAGCAATAGTTCGATTTCAGTCATTTTGAGGTCATCCTTTTCTATAAAGGGCAGAATATCTACAGCTCTTACTCATGTAAACACAGTCTCAAAATGAAAGTAATCAAAATGATTAAAACTTATAAATGTACAACCAAAAAGAAAATACAGACATACATGGTCATTTGAAAAAAATCTGAGTCATATTGGATGGTATACTGCACTATTCCATCACTCACAATGCAGATATCTGGGATTTTAGGCCAGCAGGATCTATAAAGATATTTCCAGGACTGCCAGTTTTACACAGAAAATACAGGATTAAAAATCTTTTTATATTGATAATAAACATTTTCCTATTTAATATTACTCAGAATAAAGAGAACAGTTTATTTTATTTTATCTTTTATTATTTTTTTCTTTAGGTTAGAAACAAACTTGCTTCATATGTCAATCCCAGCTCCCTCCCCCTCTCCTCAGAGACTTCCAGCTTCAAAGTAGCATTCTCCACCCACAGGACAGACAAGGAAAGGTTCCAGCCTACTCAGAGTTTGCTAAGGTCCTGAAAATAGGGTGCACTCTATCCACACAAGAGGAAAGCCAACAGGGTATTCGACCTGCTCCCACCCACTGGAAAGGAACCGTATGCACATACTCACCAGGGGAGGAAGATAATCCTTCTGCACCCACAGGAATAAATGATGGGGAGGAGACAATACAGAAATAAACACACACACAGAAAAAACAATATGACATTGCCAGAAACAAGAGAATCTACGCCCACAAGACAGAAGAAGCAGATGAAAAAGACCTTAAAAACAACAGTTGATTTTAAACAAGAAGCTTATTTAAACAGCAAGGCTCTTCACTTGAAATGAAAACTATATAGGACCATTTTGCTCGAGTAATTTATCCCCACTTAAAGACAGATTGTCATATATGTAACAACTATGTCAAAAAAGTCATAAAATTGTTCTTGTTTTGCAATGATAAATGAAAAAAATTTAAAATTATCCAATCAAACTAACTATGCAAGGATTTTTAAATAGGTTCTGTTTTTAAAACATTGAGAGCAAAATAACTTATGGGAATATAAAGATAAGAGTTGAATGAGCATGCCCCGAATGGAGAAAGGGGGATACTTTCACAGAACCAGCACTTCCCCCAAGACCATCTCCATCTGATATCAATCAAAACAGGATATTGGACATTTAGTTTAAAAAAGAAAAAAACATTGCAATATGCTTGTGATTTTATACCATTTCTTCATGTGCAATAAAGAAATGGGGACAGGGAAGAATGTAGTCTGAGGTTTGGTGGAGGCCATTGCAGTCTGAGTTTTCTGTAGAGACAGATTTGCCAATTTTAACTGAGATACAGGTAAGAGCTCAGGGCTGGCCACTTTCTTTTCTGATATTAAGGCAATGTTTCTTTGTTAGATTATGAAGAAAATATCACTACAAATACCTTATTTATTTCCTACATCTTGTAGAGCCAAGAGTCTCTGCATTCACCTAGGAGTTGGTTTGAATAGTGTTTGTGGGGTGTGTGGGTGTTTGGAGGGTGGATTGGGCCAAAGCACCTTTGCCTCAATCACAGAGGACAACTGTTTTTCAGAGTGAGTAAAATGACAAGACCACCATCTAGTTATAACAACAGTGCAGTGCAGGATGAACTCAGCCCTGATCAATTAGCAAAATTCTGACTACTAACTTCTTGAGTCACAGGTTCCAGGTCAGGAGTCATGGAAAAGTCACCCATAAACAGGACAGTGGCAGCAAATGCTGTCCTGGAAGAAAAGAGGGGAGGATCTAAAGACGCTATTGGATTCTCTGGTATAAATCTCAGACATTTCTGCTTTGTTTGTCTAACTGTTGAAGACATATTTTACTTTATATGAATTGCACTAATCCTCCCCTTTCTGTTAATTTTCATTACCCAAATATTCTTACAGAATAACTTGGTAGAATGTTTATATTTATGTGTTGATATGTGCAAATACTTCCTTTGTTACTTTACAAAAGAAAAAGTTATTCACCTTAATATTAATCCATGCTGTCTTCCATGGTAAACTCCTTTTCTATTCAAGGGAGTGGCACATAAATGTAGGGATTTATCATTCCCAATCTCTTAATAGGATTGAATCGAAAAAGTAGCATATTTTGTGACTTCCACAGATATGATTGTAAACACTGACATTTCAAAGTGATATTCTTACCCACTATTAATTTTCCATCTGAAATTTGACATTATGATATGGAAATACACCATTCTGAAAGTGTCTTTGACTGATTGTAATGAAATATCTTTATTCCCAGCACTGGTGAGTCAAAGACAGGTGGATCTCAGAGAGTTGTAGGGTAGGCTCATATCCATAGTGTACCCTATGACAGCCAAGCCTTCTTGGTAAGATATTGTCTCAGAAAAAAAAGAAAAGGGAAATGTGTCTTCTCATGCTGACTCCTTAATATGCACCTAAGAGCCTTGAAAAACACAGTATGCTGTTTTATAGTACAGGATCGCTGTATTTTCTTTCTTTTGTTTTATTTATTTATTTATTTATTTATTTAGTTTTGAGACAGGATTTCTCTGTATTGCTTTGAATCCTGTCTGGGAAATCCCTCTGTAGACTAAGTTGGCCTCAGACTCACAGAGATCCACCTGCCTCTGCCTCACATGTGCACATATTAAAGCATGTACGACCAATGCTCAGCCAAATCACTGAATTTTCACAGTTAAGAAAATGATTATAAAACAAGTGTTAGTGACAGCATTTAATTCCAGCATTTAGGAAGTAGAGGTAGGTGGAACTTGGTGGTCATTACCAGCCTGGTCAACACTGGAAGTTTTAAGGATAGCTAGAGTTAATAATGGATAATATGGCCCCAGGGGGTGAGGATGACAGAAAGAAAATGAAGTGGTTTATAATACAGGATAAAATTAGAAAGCATTTTTTGAAGAATTATCATAACTCATCTACATCAGAAAAATATCTACAAGAGTCTTTTGCCTCCTTGATCCTAAATAAGCACTCTGTTCATGGACACATGACCAAATTGCTCACATTGGTTCTTCTGTTTGCTGAGATTGAGATGTGAACACAAGGTGTTATTCTCAGGTTTTGCTTCTCCATGGTGTCCCATATTTCCTGGATATTTTGTGTTAATGATTTGTTGGTTTTGAGATTTTCTTTGGTTGACGACTCTATATCCTCTAATGAGTCTTCAATACCTGAGATTCTCTCTTCTATCTCTTGTATTCTATTGTTGATACTTGCATCTATAATTCCTGATCGTTTACCCAGCTTTTCTATTTCCAGCATCCCCTCGTTCTATGTTTACTTTACCGTTTCTATTTCAGCTTTCAAACTTTCAACTGTTGAGTTGTTTCCTTCATTTGTTTGGTTGTTTTTTCTTGGTGCTCTTTAGATTCTTTGAGAGATTTATTTCTTGAATTTTCCCCCATTTCATGGATTTTTGTTTGTTTTTTCTTCTATTTATTTAAGGGAATCCTCATTTCTTCTTTGAGGGTCTCTATCATCTTCATGAAATAATTTTTAAGGTGTGTCTCCTTTGCTTCATCTATGTAGTGCTTTTCAGGTCTTGCTGGTGTTGGATTCCTAGATTCTGATGGAGTCATGTTGGTATTTCTATTGATGAGTTTGCTCTTATTCTGTCTTCTTCCCATCTCTTCTTCCAGTGGGTGCTGGTGTTGTCTTTCCATTTCTGCTGGTCTCCTTTCTTCCTGTAGCTGAAGCCGGGGATGCTGGCCCTGAAGCTTAAGCTGAAGCTGGGGTTGCCAGAGATTGGGGCAAGGAAGGGCTGATGTCTTTCCTGTGTGGGTGGGTTTTCTGGATGCCAGGAACAGCCCAGAAGTTTGAGGGGATGGATGTTGAGGGGGGATCCCTGCCAGAGATCCAATCTCACCTGAAGCTGGGCTAGCTGGGGTTTGGGGTCTGGAAGGGCTGATGTCTTTCCTGTGGTTGAGGGTCTTCGGGATTCCAGGAGCAGCCCCGGAAGATCGAGGGGATGGGTGTTGGGCAGGGGATAGGGGGGCCCGCCTGAGACCCAATCTCACCTGAAGTTGCATTCGCCCATCCTCAGGTTCTCAAGGAAGCCATGCTGCCTATGTTTCCCCAGGTGCTTTGGTTCCCCAGAATCTACAAAGCTGCAAGACAAAGAGGCAGACTTCCATGTCACACAGCAGTTTGTGAATCATCTTCACACCCAGCTCCAGTACAAGATGCATACTCAAGCTGTTATCTAGACCTTGTTATGTAGACTGTGTATAAAGCTCTTCCTCGGACATTTTTTTCCATTATCCTTCGAGATGAAGTTCAGGAAAAATGGGCAAAACCCAATCTGTAAAGTCCCCACAAAGGAATGACCGAAAAGCACAGATGTCCTGGAGCTGGTGTTGGGTCTAACTAGAACTGAGGCCACTTATCTATCAATGCCTCTGCTGAAGGTATGATCTTGGTGTTTGGGTGAAACATTCTATAGATGTGTGTTAAGCCTATTTATCGGACATTTTTTCCCAAGTCTGAGGTGACATCTGTCTTTAAAGTAGAGATGTGATTCTGTTATGCAGCAGAAGGAAGAGTCCTGTTTTTGTTTTCATTCTGTTAGCCTGTGTCTTTTTATAGGTGAGTTGAATCTACTGATATAAAGGGATAATAATGACCAGTCACAGCTAATTCTAGTGTTTGTTGTTTTTATGGGTTCTTTTGCTGGTAGAAGAGAGAGAATGAGAGAGAGAGAGAGAGAGAGAGAGAGAGAGAGAGAGAGAGAGAGAGAGAGAGAGAGAGACTGTGTATATGTTACAACTAATTCCTTGGTTTGGAATTTTCCTTCTATCCTGTAATACATTGTTTTCTTCATTGATGGTGATTGAAAGATTTGCTGGCTATATTAGTCTAGGTTGGCATCCATTGTCTTAGTTTCTACAAAATGTCTGTCTAGGACCTTCTGAAGCTCAGGCTCAATTGAGAAGTCAGGTGTTATCCTGATAGATCTGCCTTTGTATGTTATTTGGCCTTTATCTTTGCATGTCCTTCCTTAAGTTGGGAATTTTTCCTTGAATTTTTGTATGACTCCTGTGTGCCATGGAACTGGTATTCTTACTTCATTCACTACAATTTTTAGGTTTGGTTATTTCATGATGTCCCAGATTTCCTGGAAGTTTTAAGTTAATACTTTGTGTATTTTAATGTTTACTTTGACAGATAAATCACATTCCTCTAATACATCTTCAACTCCTGAGATGTTCTTTTCCTTCCCTTGCATTCAGCTCATTGGTTAGTCTTGCATCTGAAGTTCTTATTCATTTACCACGATTTTTCACATCATTAATTCCCTCAGTTTGTGTTTTCTTTATTGCCTCATTTTTAATTTTAAAGTCTTGAGCTGTTTCCTTTACTTATTTAATGGCGGTTTATAATTATTTTTGGCTTTCCTTAGGGGGTTATTTATTTCTTCCAAATTGTTGTTAGTCTTTTCGGTAATTTCATTTTTCTTTTTTCAACACAGGGTTTGTTTTTTTATAATTCTTTTTTATTAAATTACATTTTACATCCAACCATAGTTTTCCTTCCAACCCTTCTGCCTGTCCCTCCTCATCTACCCTAAAACTCAACAACGCCCCCATCCAATCCTCCTCACAGGTTTGATGTTCCATGGTGAAGCCTAGTAAGTGCCTCTATTTTTTATGGAGATCAATCCCTTGGAGAGCCCTTGTCACAAAAGTCCCAGAACATGAGTTTTATTTCCATTGTTCACATGGTAGAAGGCGTAATCTGTTCCCACATATTTGCTTTTTGCCTCCACACATGAGTTAGGGCAATCTTGTGATTGAATACACATAAATGACATATAATAACATTTTTCAATCTATTTCCTTTTTGTCTTTATCACTCAGTGTTGGAAGTTGATGGCAGCATTTCACAATAAGCTTAACAAGTGCTCAGTCTATGAGCCCCAGCTAGCCCTGCCTTGTTAAATTCACATTTGATTTAGTTGTTAATTTAAATCTCCAGTAGAAGTCCAGAAATTTGCCTGGGTCTTGGCCCAGTAAACAATGGACTTGCCTGACACAGACCTCCTGAACAAGTATAAATGTCACATGAAGATTCTGTATTTCTACACCTAGGAGTAACTGGCTACTGGGAAGCAAATTAAGGCATCATTGGTACTGATTATATGTAGGTCTGTTCTTTACAAAATGTTACCAGCCTATGTCTACTAAATACTCATTTAGCCTAGGGGCAATCTGAAAACTAAAACTGAGCCACCATCAAGCTTATTATGCCTCTACATCTTTTTAGTAAATTTGGGACAATCTGGGAAAATGGGAATCCATTTTGTTATTGGAGCATAGTGAGGATCTAGAACTCCCATGTAGAATGACTGAATGGTGTAAGCACTGCTATATGGAATAAATGTCTAAGTACATTGGAAGAATCCCTAGAATGTTCCAGAAGAAATGCCAGAGGCAAGTGGATGCTCTCAATATTTTTCCCATCCTCCCATTCTTGTGTAACATAGGACAATTTACTGCTTCTACATTCCATGTTCGGGCAGCATGCCTGTGCTCTTGGTGTAGAGAAAGAAAACTCATAAGGAGAAAGTCATCCTCCATTAACTACATATTGGCTACAAATCCTGCCTGGGCTACCAGAGACCCTAACTCAAAAGGGAAAATAACCATCCAGCCACAACACATACAATTATGAAGAACAGTCATACACTTTTAGCATCAGAGGGCACATAAGAGTCAGACCATGGGCACAGACCTGTAAACAAGCTAACTAGAAATCTGTATTTAGAAATGTTTAAAATAAAGGGCAATCTGTTTACAGAGTGATTATGAAATCAACCAGGTATACCAGATCAAAAATCTTCTGAAATATTAGACTAAATAATCTTTTATTTAGCATTCACAAACTTTTATATGAAATTCAAGTTACATGTAATACAGTCTTTTTATACAGTAGTTTCAACATACTTGGCATCTATATTTTACTAACAAAAGTAAAAAAAACACATAACAATCTACTTCACTTTTTCCTTTGTACAAAATAAGATCATGCTATTTTAAATTTGAAATATTTTGCTAAGTACAAATAATAAATTGTCTCCAGATTTAAGACAAATACACAGGGAGTCATTAGTCAGTTTCTCAGAAGAGTCGGAAGCCTGGACTTCACATCTTAGGGTGGTAGCTGCCTCAGGGATTCCTGATGATCCATCCATTGCCCCTCAAGTACTATTGTCACACAAATTCTTTTTCAGCCACAGACAGACTGTATTTCCAAGGACAAGATCCTTACTTTACCTCCCTGAGGGCCATGTTCTATGCAGCTCCTGTTCTTTCAGTAGCCACATTAACTGCCAGGTTCATCTGGCCTCTTGCTGTAGTTTGTCATCGACATACTGGGTAAACCCAGTAGAGGATGTCCAGTCCAGAGGTTCATGAGGTTTGCAAGGGTAGTGCTTTTAGTTACCACCCAACTTTCACATCTCCAGGAAGGTGCAAGGAAGAAAATATCATAACAGTTAGGTCCTTGGAGGATGTTCCCATGCATATTTCCATATGTCCATATTTCCAATGCACTGTCAGTCAGACTAGTAGCACAGTTTGGGTGATGCAGAGCAGATCTTCTGTGTTGCCAGTATCATCACCATCTCCATCATAGTTATCACCATCTTCATATCACCTCAACCACCACCATCATCATCATCGCCTTCATTATCATCATCATCATTTCCTCCAACATATCACCATCATCATTATCATCTCCATCATAAGAATCACCATCACTATCATCCCAATAACCATCACCACCACAATCATAATCATCATCCCAATAATCGTCATCAACACAATCGTTATCACCATCCACATCATCACGAAAATCATATACACCATGTCTACTATAGTCATCACCACCACCATCATCATCTCCATCATAATCATCACATCCTTCAAAATAACCATAATTACTACCTTCATCATCACTGTCATCACTAACATCATCACCAACATCTCCAACATAATCATTACCAGCATCACTATATCCATCATTACATCTAGCATTCTCAACATCATTATCATCATCATCACCATCATCATCACCATCATCTTCATCATGATCACCACCATCCAGGGGCACATGCATGTTTCCTAAGGCATAGTTGACACACAAGTTTGGCATAGGTGGTACGTAGGCTACTGGCACAGCACATAAGTTGATGGGGACATTGTTAAACATGGGGCATACAGGTGGTTGGGGGAAAACTCTTTGAATAATGGCATATCGTGGCATCTGTCGGTGCAGTTCCTGTGGGACAGGCCATGGCAGGGCTGCCAGGTGCTGTACATTCTCAGCTGGCTTCTCCAGTGGCGAGCTGATTCGTTTGAATGTGCTTTCTCCCTTCTTACTTTTCTGTTCCTCTTCATCCCCTTTTTGAATTTTCTCAATCAGCATTTCATCATGTTCAGTGGGGGCCGTCGAGAGGGAGCACCTGGAACATTCCTGGCAAGAGGCTCCTGGAGAGAGGGCATGCTGGAGGAGATGGTCATAGTCATTGATAAAAACTTGACAGAGGTAGCACATATGGGCACCACAGCAGTAAGACTTGTGGTTGCAGCCTTCAGATTTGATGAGGCTGGTGCCACACTGGGGGCATTTTCTAATGCAAGCAGCAGTCATATTTTCTTCAATAGATGTCCAGTACAGGACATCATCCTTTTTGGCCATCACTTCAAAGGTGAGACTGGTATGTTCTTTCCAGAGACCATGACTCTCCTTCAGGCAGTGAACATTAGGGCACCTAAACCTCTTCACTTCTCTGTCCAACAGAGCAGGGAAGCTACAAGACGGGCACCTGATGATCTCATCAGCATAGGCTGCAGTGACTTCTTCAGCTCTCCGTTCATAGTATTTGCACAGGATGGTCTGGGGGATCACCTTCTCCAGTTCACAGATTGGGAAGGAAGATGTGTAGCTACCTTTCATGCAGCTAAGTTCTGACTGTCCAGACCCAAACACTGCTTCTTGGGCATATCTGATGAGACATTCTTCGCAGAACAAGTGAGCATCGGAGCACTGTGTCAGCTCCTCAAAAGGAAAGTCCCCATAGCAGCAACGACACTCAATCAGCTGTCCATCCTTTTCATATGGTTTTGCATTCATCTGCAGAGGAAGCAAAAAGTCTTCATGCTCTGCCTTCTCTTTGATTTTCTGCTCATAGAATTCCTGCTCTTGCTGCATAGCTGGCAGGAGGTCTTTCTGGTCATACGATCTACAGTGTTGACACTTGTTATCCAAAATGTACATCCTCTTTTCTATTTTTATATTGCCCTGTT
The DNA here is from genome assembly GCF_017639785.1 of Mesocricetus auratus. Taxonomy (NCBI): domain Eukaryota; kingdom Metazoa; phylum Chordata; class Mammalia; order Rodentia; family Cricetidae; genus Mesocricetus; species Mesocricetus auratus. The sequence goes on along the minus strand of NW_024429243.1, from coordinate 73,267 downwards.
CAAATTTGAAATCTATGAAAGAAGACTGATTCATTTCTTTCTTATTTTTCTGTTTTCCACTGGTTTCAGATGATTCCACCTGCCATTTTTCAATAGCATCAGAGAAGGTCTTTCTCGTGATTGCATAGTGTCCTTTGAGCTGCTGCAGGGCCCACTTGATGTCTTGACTGCTGAGCATCTTGAATTCAGCCATCAAGTGGTCAGCAGCTTGAAGGATGCATCCATGGTCAGGTGGAGTCAGTTTGGAATAGTCAACAAAGTCTACTTTGGGCAACATCACATCACCCTGAGTAGGAAGCAGGCTGCTCCTGGGGTACATAATAACTTGGTCTTCTCTCTTTGGATAATCTGGGTTTTCCAGAAGAAAATTACAAAGTACATTCAAATCATAGTAATGCTTCAAATGAATGATCTCTTTAACATATCCATTTGCTACATCTGGAAATCTTGCTTCTGTTTCTATCACCAATAATGTAACAAATTCTGGATCTATTTTAGCAGCTTCTTGTCCCCACATGCTTTTCAAATTGGCCTCCTGAGTTCCTGATAAGAAAACCAGTCCAGGGTCTTCATCAAGTATTAAGTGCTGATTTTCAAGTTCTTCCAGAGGAAAGGCCAGCTGAGAACAACAAGGAACAGGGATCCCCTCCTGCTGGGGTTCTGGATATGGAAAAGCAGGCTCTGAGAAATCTTGCCAGAAGAACATTGTGTCCATTTCTGCTTCATAATGAGTCTCTTTGGGTACAACCTGGTTTGTTCTTTTCTGAGACTGGGGACTCAGATCTTGGAAGGATGGGTGATCAAGCCAGTATTCTCCCTCAATGACCTGGTCATCTACTGAAGTAGCTGTCTCTCCAGGATTTGATGAATCTGTCTCTGAGTATTCAGATGATAGGTTCTGAGATTTCAGAGACTCACGTTCTGGGAAAAGCAGGCCATTTTCTCCCACTCTAACGTCTTTCTGCTCAAATTTGGGGTTGACTGTGTTGTTTGTTGTCTGCTTAATGCTTGGTGAAGTTTTGGCTTCTTTTTTGCCACAATCATGATTCAGAAATCCATGATATTCATCCTCAGAATCAGCCTGTGCTCCAGAACCAAGCAATGATTTGTTACAATGGTAGAAACAGTTGTGGGTGTCTGTTTCATAGTCTCCTCTAGACTTTCTGAGACTTTCTTTTCCCAATCTGTTCAGATCTTGCCACGGGGCAGCTGATTTGAAGACGCTGGCTTGGTATGTCTGAGGTTTATAGTTTTCTGTTAGTATGACATCATTATCCACGTAGTCATCTTCATGTTGCTCAAAAGCAGGGATAAGTAGCACTGGAGTACCTTCCTCATCAGAGCCAGATATGGTTATGGTAAAATCTTTGTCAGTCATCCCTTTCTCTCTCATGTGGCAGTGAACATTGTTCAAGAGAATAGCCTCCACTTTGTTGTTTCCCTCTGCCATTTTCAAATTCCTAGAAAGATATAGATGATTGTTAGTACACAAACATTGCCATCATCTGTTCAACAGAATCTCAAGTTCAGGCTTAATGGGCTGAGTCATGCACAATCAGCAGGCCTCAAAATCCTGCCTCTCCTCAACTTTGCTGGAAAATTAATGCCTCCTACTGGCTGAAACTGACTAAATATACTTAATCAATATAAACCACCATTTCCTTAGTTCTCTCATTTCTCATTTCAGAGGGATAGTATTCTATCTCCACCTATGTTATGACTTACCCAGATCCCCAATAATGTTGAAGCTCAACTCCCTGGACATGCCCTTAAATTTATATCCATCTAGGACCTGCACTGCTCCTCTAATTTTTGTCTCTGTAGCTTCACTCAGTCTGCATATCTAACGCCTCTCCTCACATTCTGTAGACCCTGTCTTCTCTACATAGATTCCACAGACACCATGATTGTGTCTGTGTTTCTGTTTACAGATTGCCCCTAGGTATATGGATATTCAGAAGATATTCTCACATCCTTTTATGGAGGGACTGAAGTGCACTTAATATGAACTAAGAAACTCTCAGTTTGCTTCCATATGATCCAGTGACTCCCAGTGCTGGAATACTAAAGCTCCAAGATACCTCTTCCTTGTTCTGGAAACCTCATAGAAAGACCCCAGGAAACTGAAGAAATCCTGGAAAATGTCCTTAATTTCTACAAAGTATGTATATGTTCAAATTTAAAGAATCTTGGAGAGATGATACTCATTGGCTGAGGACTTGTTCAGCTTTTTGAGATATCTTGGCATCAAGCCAAATACAGGAATTTAAAAAATGAAAAATATATTGTAAAAATGCCTGGAACCCAGTTGCAAAGAGGAGTGATGACCAAAGGAATCAATATTAGCCTGGTGAAACCCAGAGAGGCAGGTGACCTGAACAAGGCATAACACATAGACCCCAGACTGATGACTGAGGGGCCAGCATGTGACTGATCCAGACTTCCCTCCCACTGAACCTGGGTGACAGAGATGAGTCCTGGGCAATCTTTCAGACCTTGAAGAGTAGAGCAGTAATTCCTGGCATGCAGATGGACTCTGGTATTCCATTATATGTGGAGGGATGCTCCCTCAGCCTGGATACATGCAGGAGAACCTAGGCCCTGCAGGGATGATGTGACAGACTCTGAAAACCCTTCCTGTAAGCCCTTGCACTCTATGGGGAGCAGAGCTGAGATGGATTGGGGGTGAATTGTTGGGAGGATTGGGATGTGTGGAAGGAGGGGAAAGAGAGGGGACTTAGAGTGACATATGTAAATAGTTAAATAAAACAATACGAAAAAAAGAAAAAATGGTATTACACTTCTTTTTATGTATGCATTCGGACAATAATATCCTGTCAGAGTGCATTTGCAGTGGTAAGAAAACAAAATATGTTTTTCCACTTCTATCCTGTGTTCCATGGGAAAAACTCAGTTTATGTATGACTTGGTCTTTGTGCCATTCCAAGCTTCAGAGTTATTGATTCTAAGGTATATGACTCCAGGGAATCAAAGACTGACATCAGGTTGCTGTAGCTCAGGCTTGTCTCAAACTCATTGTATGGCTAAGAATGACCCTGAACTTCTGGTCTTCTACCTCATATATGCTGAGACTAGAGACACTGATCCTTTGAGTGTGCCTTTTCTACCCCATTTAGATGCTACTGAGTACCTCATGAGGACATTCTGTCCTAATTTGATACTTATTCTATATGCTTTCTGGACATTTTTTCCTGCTTCTTTCACAGCTTGAAAGACACTAGTCCTATATCTGCTCTTGCCATAAACCTGAGACAGGAAAGCAATTCTGTTCTACAAGATGTATCTATTGATAGGTTTCTCAAAAGTCCTTTTTTGTTAGTCTTCTATATCCTAAAGTGACCTTGGAATTATTCTAAAGGCCATGATGACCTTGAATATTTTCAAATGAACTCTAAGAACAAGAACCCTATCACAGTGTGGTGGCACACACCATTAATCCCAGCATTGGGGAGGCAGAAGCAGAGGTATCTCTGTGAGAAATGCAAAAATATAAAAGCAAGAACCCCTTACAGGGCATAGTGACACACACCTTTAATCCCAGCACTAGGGAGGCAGAAGCCAGCAGATCTCTGTGAAAAATAGAAGAACAATAACACCTAACAGTGTGTGGTGCACACAACTTTAATCCCAGCAATAGGGAGGCAGAAACAGGCAGATCCCTGAGAGTTCTGAGGCCTGCCTGTTCTTCAAATAGAGTTCTGGGACAGTCTCCAATCCTACAGAGAAACGCCATCTGGGAAAACCAAACCACTGTTCCCTCACAAAAAAACAACCCCCCACAAAAAACAAACACAAATGATACAATAAAATAAAAAATTAAAGTTGCTTAGGGTGGTAGTACATGACTTCAATCCCAGTACTCTGGTGTCAGAGGCAGGAAAAATGTGTGAAGTCCTGATAGGACAGCCCTGACTTTTAAAGTGACCTATTCTATAAAAAGTAAACAAATGAATAAAAAAATCCTTCTCCATGTATAGCTACCAGATCAATGCAATTAAAAATACTTTAAGATTTTAAACTTACTCAAAAATGCTGAAAAATTAAACCAATAATAGCTCATGCTTTTACATGGATTTGGGCGTACAAAATGGTATACTCAGACCACTCATGTAATGTTCCCAGAAGCCTAACAGACCAACTTACCCTGGCTATCATCAGCAGGCTCTCCTGACTTGTCCAAATCACTGCTGTTGTTTGAAGCTCAAGTCTAAGAAACTGGCCTAAATATGTTAACTTTCCAGGCCCCTCCCACTTCTCCACCTTTTTCCCATCATTCCATCACACCCGCCCAATTAATGGCCCCTCCCAGTCTACAGCTTCACCGAATGGGGTCTTGTTATATTTGAGGATGTCTTTCGTCATTTTCACCTTGAGCACTAACACATCCTTTGCCCGGCCTCTCAGTTCTGCAATCTTGTATCTTGATCCCAGTTGAAATGAGGCCTTTCCTATTTGGTTAACATCTCACTCAGCAATAGGGTCTCAACTCAAGCTGTCAAAGGTCATCCTATGCCTTCTGATTTCTGACACACCCACCTTTTTTCCTCTTTTGAGACAGGGTTTCTCTGTGTTGCACTGACTGCTCTGTAAATCAGGGTGTTCTGAAACAACAACGATTTGCATGTTAATTCCTCTTCCTCTGGAGTGCAGGGATTAAAGGTGTGTGTCACAATGCCACAATCTTTTTTTGACACAGGGTTATTAGTATAGCCCTGGCTGTACTGTATCTGACTATATAGACTAAATTGGCGTCTAACTCAGAGAGATCTGCTTGCATCTGTGTTCTTTGTGCTAGCATGAAAAGATTATCCACTAAACCTAGCTTTGTCAGCAATATTGTTTTAAAAGATATGATCAGTGTTCTATCTAATGATACCTTTTCAGTCATAAAATTTTTGTTCCACATAGAGATTGTCTGAGTAGCCATGGATATCCTGTTGCTCATCGTGTGGGCCAAGGTGAACACAAACTATGAGATGTGCCTGTCTCTGCCAAATAATTGCTGGGTTGAAGGCATGTCCCACCATTGCCCCACAAGCTTATTTTAAGGTGGAACTTCATGTATCCTTGACTGGCCTTAAATTTTCTTTTTAGTTTATGATGTTGGGATTAACCATGAACAGCATGGCCCACTACCCAAGGAATTTGATGGTTAGGATGTCCCAATCTACCAACTGAATTAAACCTCATCCATTTGAATTTTATTGTTTGCTAAGTCAAGTTAACAGTTGATAGTTCACACAGTACTGTGATTTGCAGCTGTTTTGATGAGAATCTGACAAGCTAACATTAAAACTCTGAGCCTGACTTTTTGTTGAATATTTGTTTTTGCACCATATGAAATCTCACTGAATGCAAAGAGTTGAAACAAATAAGGCCTCCAGGAACTAAGAACTGACTATTCCCCATGATGCCACATTTTAGCGACATTCCTATGAACTAATGTATATTTGAAACATTATAGAAGATATTCAAACTGGATTTGGTGGTCCACCCTCCTTTAATCCCAGAATTTTGGAGGCAAAGGCAGGTGGATCTCCAAGAGATTGAGGCAAGCCTGGTGTTCAAAGTGAGTCCAAGAATAGCCAAAACTGTTACACAGAGAAAGTCTGTGTCAAGAAACCAATGAAAATGTTCAGAACTGAACTAGCCTTCCATGGTAAAACAAGAATTTCTCTGACTCACTGAGACATCACTCCTGTCACACAGAATGCAATCTTAGGGACAGCCATGTCTACTCCCAGTATTTTTGTTTTTGGGTTTTTATGACAGGCTTTCTCTGTTTAGTTAAGGAGCTTGTCCTGTCACTCACTCTGTAGAGCAGATAGGATTTGAACTCCTATACATCCAATTCCCCCTTCCTTCCAATTTCTGAGACTAAAGTTGTGTCCCACCCCTACCCTGGCTGCACCCAGTATTTTAAAGTGTTCATGTTTTGCAATATAAACTAATGAGATACACTTTAAATTCACTGAAAGAAATTTTATTTAATGAATAATGATAACTGGTGAAAATTAGTTATGAGAACTTTACAGTAACATGGGCATTTAAACATCTGAATTCTCATTGCTCAGCAAGCAGGAAAGATATTGTGAAAATTTAGGGCACGGTCTGGGATAAATTAGAAAAACAATATTTAATTATTTTGTATATCTTAAAATTTGACACATATTAATGGGAAAAAACACTGATCCAGGCAGCAATAGTACACGCCTTTAATCAAAGCACTCAGGGGCAGTGGCAGGGAGATCTCAGTCAGTTCAAGTTCAACCTCCTCTACATAGTGTGTTCACAACAGAGAAACCATGTCCATAATTTAAAAAAAACAAAAATGAAAGGAAGAAAGTAAAAGCAAAGAGAAAAGAAAAACTCCATGATGAAAATACTCTTTAAATTTTGCTCTGATATTCACCTAACTGCAGTTTCATATTCTTTGCCTCCTCCTTGTACTTTCTCCCAATCTCAGCTCAATGCCTGATTAACTCCTCATCTATTTACCTGCATTAAATATATGGCCTCCTAGTGATAACAAACAACCTAGGCATTACAAAATTCAATCAGACTAGACACTGACTTTCTTATCAAGGCTGGATAAGGCAACACACTAGGAAGAAAGCAGTCGCCAAAACCAAGGAAATGAGTCAGAGTCACCCCCACTCCCACTATTAGAAGTCCCACTAAATACTAAATTACAGAACCATAACACGTATTTCAAAGAGTTATTCAGTTCTTTTTGTATTCGTGTGAATTGGTGTTTTGACTGCATTTATGTCTAAGAGAATATTCCAGTTCCTCTGGAACTGAGATTATAGGAAGCTGTGAAGATTGCAACTACTTAGAATTGAACTCAGTCCATTTGTAAGAGCAACCAGTATTAGTAACTCTTCAGACATGTCTCCAGGCCCTGACTTATGCACCTCAGTACATGGTTTCTGATTATCAGGTCAGGCTCTGTGAGCCCCGAAGAGTCCTGGTAATTTAATCTAGGGGCCATGTTCCTATGGTATCTTAGAACCCTCTCCCTGCTACAATTCTCCACTTCTATTCCCCAGGGTTTCTATATGGAATTTCTTTCTAATTGCCATCTGAATTGTGTTAGCAGCTAGAATCCCAACACACAACTTGAGGAGTATCTCAGATTCTAGGCAACTTGTACGATAATGCTTTTGATTGATTGGCTACAGATGGGAACATTTGGTTGTTTCTATGGCTTTGTCTGTTACTTGCAGGTAGCCTGTTCTCATTGGTTGGGTTAGTGAGGTGTGAGGAGCCGCCCTCACTATCGCTATTGCCATTAGAAGATGGCGCTGACATCTGCTGTCAGTTGGAGTTTACCGTTTAAGCTGTGCCTCACCCGTCATCTGGGGTGATGAGCAAACCACCAATCCCGGCTCTACACGTCTCACTCGGAGCTCCTAGGCTTATATAAGGGGCTGGGTTTCTTAGCTTGGGGTCTCCCTCTCAGAAGCTGATCATCTATCTCTCAAGATGTATTAAAGCTTTACTGCAGAAGGATCTGAGTGTCCTGCGTCGTTCTTGCTGGCGAGATGGTAGCGCGGGACATCTGGTGCCGAAACCCGGGAACTCTTCAACATCGCCGGCGCCGCGGGAGACCCCTCGGAAGACGGGGCGGATTCAGAACTGCAGGGACGTAAGTTCAGAGAGGTATGCTTTATCCTGAACACCCCTTTTCTCGACTTTGGCCTTAGTTTGTCATCACCGTGGGACGGGTCAGTGGAGGCTTTGGTGCTAGTCCTGTTTGTCCTTCTTCTTCATCGTGGCTGGTACTGACAGAACGGTGCTGTCAGTCTGGTAAGAGTCGAGCGCCGTTTTTAGATAAGCCGCTAGCGCGATGGGGTTGTCACAGTCAGTGGTTACTGCCCTACAGACTGTGCTAAAACAAAGAGATCTCAAAATTGCACCACGAACACTTCAAAATTTTGTGAAGGAGGTAGATAGAGTGGCACCATGGTATGCTTGTTCCGGGTCCCTCACTGTGGCCTCATGGAACAAGCTAGGTAAAGAACTAGACAGGAAGCATGCAGAAGGAGATCTCCGCTTAGGTACCAAAGCCATTTGGAAGCTAGTTAAAAACTGCTTGGAGGATGAGGCCTGTCACCCTGCTATAGTAGAAAGTCAGGGAACCTTAGAGGAAGTTCAGGATAGCATGTCAGAAACTGAACGGAGTGAGAGAATGGGAGCTCGCAAAAGGAAAGACATGTCTAAGAAAAAGGCCCTCCCCAAGAAGTTAAGAAAGGGGAGAGAAAGAAGGAGTGATCATTCACCCCCTAACAAATCTAAGAAAAAGAAAAAGCCAGAATCTAGGCTATACCCTACGGTAGAGCTAGAAGCCTTGGAGCTAGATAATTCCGATTCTGACACTCTGGATTCTAGCGAAGAAGGTGGTCTAGAGGAGGAGGTGGCACGGTATGAGGAAGAAAGATATCACCCTGATAGACACCGGCCGCTGAAAACAAAAATGAATGTGAGGCCACCACCTATAAATCCGGCGGGCTCACGCCCCTCGGCGCCTCCGCAGTATGAGCTTCGGCTGAATACTGGTACTGACTCCTTTTTACCTTTAGAGGAACGGAGAAAAATACAAATGGCTTTTCCAGTATTCGAGAATGTGGAAGGCGGAAGAGTACATACTCCCGTAGATTACAATCAAATCAAAGAATTGGCCGAATCCGTTCGTAATTATGGGGTCAATGCTAACTTTACCACAATACAGGTAGAAAGGCTTGCTAATTTTGCCATGACTCCCACTGACTGGCAGACGACAGTGAAAGCAGTGCTTCCCAACATGGGACAATACATGGAATGGAAGGCTCTCTGGTATGATGCAGCCCAGGCGCAAGCTAGAGTTAATGCCACAGCTGAAGATGAGAATCAGAGGCAGTGGACATTTGAAATGCTGACAGGTCAGGGTCAACATGCCCTTAATCAAACCAACTACATCTGGGGCGTCTATGGTCAGGTGTCGGCGCCGCTATTAAAGCATGGAAGGCCCTCACAAAAAGGGAGAATCCAGTGGACACCTTACAAAGATTGTCCAAGGACCCCAAGAGCCATTTTCAGACTTTGTGGCCAGAATGACCGAGGCCGCCGGTCGCATCTTTGGTGATTCAGAACAAGCTATGCCCCTGATTGAGCAACTTGTCTATGAACAAGCAACCCAGGAATGTCGAGCGGCTATCGCCCTCGCAAAAGCAAAGGTTTACAAGATTGGCTCAGAGTGTGCAGGGAGCTGGGGGACCCTAACCAATGCAGGACTAGCTGCCGCCATTTTACAAACGCACAGGCGTAGAGATTTATCTAGTCGAAAAGCTTGTTTTAATTGTGGGAAAATGGGGCACCTTAAGAAAGATTGTCAATCCCCTGAAAGAACAAGAGAACTGAAGCTTTGCCATCGTTGTGGTAAAGGTTATCATAGGGCTAGTGAGTGCAGGTCAGTCCGGGATATGAAAGGGAGGCTTCTGCCCCCTATTGAAGAACCCAAGGTACCCCAATCAAAAAGCGGGTCACGGGGCCCATGGTCCCAGGGCCCTCAGAAATATGGGAACCGATTTCAGAAAAGCAATCAAGAGGAAGTAGAGGCTTCCGAGGAACCCCCGGAATGGACTTGCGTGCCGCTTCCGACTTCTTACTCATGCCCCAAATGAATGTTCAACCGGTCCCAGTCCATTCCCCTGGACCTTTGCCCCCTGCCACCATTGGGCTTATTCTGGGCCGTGGCTCCTTAACTTTACAGGGACTCATTATATATCCTGGGATTGTTGACCCGTATCATAAAGAGGAGATTCAAGTTCTCTGTTCTAGCCCTCGGGGTGTATTTTCTATAAAGCAGGGAGATAGAATTGCACAACTGGTGTTGCTGCCCTCCCTCGGGGATGGAGAAACCTACACTTTACAAAAAAGGGCTATGGGATCTTCTGGAAGTGATTCAGCCTATCTGGCTATACCCCTAAATGAGAGACCTACAATAAAATTGTTAATTAATGGAAAAGAATTTGAAGGGATAATGGATACGGGAGCAGACAAAAGCATTATTTCACTCCATTGGTGGCCGAAGTCTTGGCCCACTGTTGTTTCATCTCATTCTCTACAAGGTCTTGGATACCAGTCCTCTCCTGCCATCAGTGCCTCAGCCTTAACCTGGCGGAACGCTGAGGGCAAACAGGGATGTTTTACCCCTATGTGTTGCCACTCCCTGTAAATTTATGGGGACGGGATGTGTTACAAGCCATGGGCATGACCCTAACTAATGAATACTCCCCCAGGCATCAGCCATTATGGCAAAGATGGGGTATACAAAGGGTAGAGGCTTGGGTAGGCAAGAACAAGGCAGAATAAAACCCATTACGCAACATGGAAATCGGGGTAGAAAAGGACTGGGTTTTATTTAGGGGCCGTTGAGGCTTCACGACCCATACCGTGGAAAACAGAGGAGCCGTTATGGGTCTCTCAATGGCCTCTATCCTCTGAAAAATTAGAGGCTGTCACAAGATTAGTGCAAGAACAGGAACGGCTGGGGCATCTAGAGCCTTCTACCTCCCCATGGAATACACCAATTTTTGTTATTAAGAAGAAATCTGGGAAGTGGAGATTACTCCATGACCTGCGGGCCATTAACAATCAGATGCATCTTTTTGGCCCTGTTCAAAGAGGACTTCCTTTGCTTTCTGCACTTCCTCAAGATTGGAAGCTTATTATTATAGATATTAAGGATTGTTTCTTCTCTATTCCACTTTACCCACGGGATAGACCAAGGTTTGCCTTCACTATCCCTTCTCTTAATCATATGGAACCAGACAAGAGATTTCAGTGGAAGGTACTGCCGCAAGGCATGGCCAATAGCCCAACAATATGTCAGCTGTATGTGCAGGAGGCTTTGGAGCCAATTAGGAAGCAATTTACATCTTTAATCATGATCCATTATATGGACGATATTCTTATTTGTCACAAAGAGTTAGATGTTTTACAAAAGGCTTTTCCCATGCTGGTGGCTGAATTAAAACAGTGGGGATTAGAGATTGCCTCAGAAAAGGTTCAAATTGCAGATACAGGGCTCTTTTTGGGCTCAATGATTACTCCCAAAAATATAGTTCCTCAGAAAATAGAAATTCGCAAAGACCACTTACAAACATTAAATGATTTTCAGAAACTTCTGGGAGATATAAATTGGTTGAGGCCCTTTTTAAAAATTCCATCTGCTGATCTAAAACCCCTCTTCGATCTCCTGGAGGGTGAGCCTCATATCTCCTCACCCAGAAAATTTACCCCTGCCGCCCACCGAGCCTTACAGATGGTGGAAGAGGCCTTACAGGAAGCACAATTACAACGTATTGAGGAGTCACTACCTTTTAATCTGTGTGTTTTTAAGACAGCTCAATTGCCAACTGCAGTCCTGTGGCAACATGGACCATTACTTTGGATTCATCCAAATGCTTCCCCTGCTAAGATTATTGACTGGTACCCTGATGCTGTTGCACAGCTCGCGCTTCGCGGAATAAAAGCAGCTGTTACGCATTTTGGCAGGGATCCTGATTCCTTGATTGTGCCTTATACTGCTGCACAAGTTCAGACCTTGGCAGCCACATCTAGTGATTGGGCAGTTTTAGTTACTTCCTTTTCAGGACAAATTGATAATCATTTTCCAAAGCATCCAATTTTACAGTTTGCCCTAAACCAGGCTATAGTGTTTCCACAAGTGACAGCTAAAGACCCACTCCCAGATGGGACTGTGGTGTACACTGATGGATCGAAAACTGGTATGGGAGCTTATGTGGTCAAGGATAGGGTTATATCTAAACAATATAATGAAACTTCACCTCAAGTTGTAGAATGTCTGATAGTACTGGAGGTTCTTGAGGCTTTTCCAGGACCCCTCAATATTGTATCAGATTCCTCTTATGTGGTTAATGCAGTTAATCTCCTTGAGATAGCTGGAATAATAAGATCCTCCAGCAGAGTTGCTAACATCTTTCAGAAGATACAAGCTGCCTTGTTAAATAGGAGATTTCCTGTTTTCATTACCCATGTCCGAGCACATTCTGGACTCCCAGGTCCCATGTCCTTAGGGAATGACTTAGCGGACAAGGCTACAAAGCTGGTGGCCGCTGCCTTGTCTACCCACGCACAAGCAGCAAAAGAGTTCCATCAGCGCTTTCATGTGACGGCTGAGACCTTGCGCCGTCGTTTTGCTCTATCCAGGAAAGAGGCTAGGGAAATTGTTACTCAATGCCAGAATTGCTGCGAATTCTTACCTGCTCCCCACGTGGGAATAAACCCACGTGGCATTAGACCATTGCAGATGTGGCAGATGGATGTTACTCATATTCCCTCTTTTGGAAGGCTTCAATATGTTCATGTTTCTGTTGACACCTGTTCTGGCGTAATGTTTGCCACGCCCCTAACAGGGGAAAAGGCCTCATATGTGATTCAACATTGCCTTGAGGCCTGGAGTGCTTGGGGAAAACCCAGAATTTTAAAAACAGACAATGGACCAGCATATACCTCTCAAAAATTCCGACAGTTTTGTCGGCAAATGGATGTTACCCATCTAACTGGCCTACCTTATAACCCTCAAGGACAGGGCATTGTGGAACGTGCCCATCGTACACTCAAATCATATCTGATTAAACAAAAGGGGAGTATTGAGGATGTTCTACCCTCGGTACCAAGAGTTGCTGTGTCCATGGCACTTTTTACCCTTAATTTCTTGAACTCTGATGCCCAAGGCCACACTGCGGCCGATCGCCACAGTTTAGAGCCTGATAGGCCAAAAGAATTGGTAAAATGGAAAGATGTGCTTAACTAATGACTGGAAAGGCCCGGATCCTATTCTAATAAGATCCAGGGGAGCTGTGTGTGTTTTTCCACAGGAGGAAGAAAACCCCCTGTGGATCCCTGAAAGACTCACTCGAAGAGCTCCTTCACAACTCCAGAATAAGAAGGATGGAGGCCAAGTGGGTGATGAAGACTCTCCTACTCGGGATGATGGTTCCTAGTATGATGGGAGAGTTACGGTGGGCCATCATGTCTACCTTCCCCCTACCGATGCCAGTGATGCATAATGCCCAGGAGTTCCCTAGATTTTTCACAACTAATAGAGAGTTGGGGCTTGCCTTTTTGCCTTTAGATCCTCAGATACAGAGTTTTCAGGATGAGAGAACCTTGTCATTGGTAGGAAGCTTGTGCTTTACTGTGATTTCTTCATTAAAGGATAATTTTATTCATATGGATCCAGAAAGATCTAATGCTAATCCTTTTGAATTAATGGAAGCTGTACTGATCTTTCTCCTATGGCAATGATTGCTGGAGGATATAGTGAGAAGGGACAGATTACTTTTGATTGGAAAGGGGCATTAGGCAACAGTCTGAGTGAGGGACAGAGCTCTGGATCATCTGATTGGTCCTCCTCCAATGTTAAGTATACCCCTTTTAAGAGAACTAATTATTCAGCTGCTCCAATTTGTGTTTGGCTGCCCTTTATTTGGGTTGTGAGTAATGATACCTTAGGTAAGAATCAGAAAGAAATAAATTGCTCTGCTTAGAATTGTTTTTATGCATTATGCTGGGATGCTATTAAGCACCCTTTTGCTTTGGTAATGCGCATGCCTCGATTTGTTCCAGTTCCTGTTGAGGTGCCAAGTAGTTTGAGTTTGTTTAGGGAAAAGCGAGATTTTTGGGATCTCTGCTATTATTGTGGGCCTGATAGCTGCCGCCGCGGTTACTGCTTCGGTTACCGCCTCGGCCCTTGCACTTTCCGCCACTGTGCAGACAACTCAAACCATTAATGAACTATCGGCCACTGTGACCATGGCCCTAGATAAACAGGCCACTGCCAATTCTCAGATACAAGGAGGCCTGATGTTGGTAAACCAACAGATTAATTTGGTTCAGGAACAATTGGATATATTGTGGCAGATGGCCCAATTGGGATGTGAACAAAAGTTGCCTGGCCTTTGTGTCACTTCAGTACAATATGAGAATTTTACAAGAGCAGCTAACCTGTCAAAAGCTCTGTCTCAACATTTATTACAGAATTGGACTTTTGAGTTTGAGCAGACACTCCGTGAGTTGAGAGTGGCGATCCTGCAAGTGAATTCGACGCGTCTGGATCTTTCTCTGATGGAAGGCCTCTCCTCCTGGATTTCATCTGCATTTTCTTATTTTAAGGAATGGGTGGGGGTGGGATCATTTAGCCTAGTTCTCTGCTGTGGAATAGTGTTGATGCTTTGGATGGTGTGTAAGCTCAGAGCCCAAACAAAAGAGACAAAGTGGTGGTGGCACAAGCACTTGCTGCCTTAGAACACGGAGCCTCCCCTGACATTTGGTTAACCATGTTAAAGCAATAGGTCGCTGGCCTCCCGGCTCTTGCACCCCACGAGGCTAGTCTCATTGCACGGGATAGAGTGGGTAGGCTTCAGCAGCCCAAGGAGTTGCAAGGCTAAGCACTGCACAGGAGAGGTCTGCGGTATAACGACTTTCTCCTGGGAGATAAGTCATCTTGCATGAAGGTTCTATGTCATGATCTCCTTCCCCCAGAAAAACGACATCGGGACTGGTCAGGGCTCCCTCTGGGGATAAGACCCTGGAGAGGAGCTTTGTACATGTTCCAAATTTGCACATGGGGATTTGACCTCTATCTCCACTCCAAAGTTGTGGGTGTCCTATGGCTTCAAAAATAAATGAATAGGGGAGATGTGAGGAGCCGCCCTCACTATCGCTATCGCCATTAGAAGATGGCGCTGACATCTGCTGTCAGTTGGAGTTTACCGTTTAAGCTGTGCCTCACCCGTCATCTGGGGTGATGAGCAAACCACCAATCCCGGCTCTACACGTCTCACTCGGAGCTCCTAGGCTTATATAAGGGGCTGGGTTTCTTAGCTTGGGGTCTCCCTCTCAGAAGCTGATCATCTATCTCTCAAGATGTATTAAAGCTTTACTGCAGAAGGATCCGAGTGTCCTGCGTCGTTCTTGCTGGCGAGACGGTAGCGCGGGACATTCATAGGTGTGTGGGTTAAAATCAGGGTTTTCAATTTGGTTCCATTGGTCTACCTGTACTTATTTTTGTGCCTAATACCAAGCTGTTTTCAGGACTATAGCTCTATAATAGAGCTTGAAGTCAGGTATGGTGATGCCTCCTGAAGTTCCTTTATTGTATAGGGTTGTTTTGGCTATCCTGGGCCTTTTGTTTTTCCATATAAAGTTGATTAATGTTCTTTCCAAGTCTTTGAAGAATTGTGATGGAATTTTGATAGGGATTGCATTGAATCTGTAGACTGCTTTTGGCAAGATTGCCATTTTATTATGTTGATCCTACCAATCCAAGAGCATGGGAGATCTTTCCATTTTCTGGTATCCTCCTTGATTTCTTTCTTTAAAGACTCAAAGTTCTTGATATACAAGTCTTTCACTTCCTTGGTTAACATTATCCCCAGATATTTGATGCTGTTTATGGCTATTGTAAAGGGTGATGTTTCTCTGATTTCTGTCTCAGTCACTTCATCATCTGTATATAATAGGGCCTCTGAATTTTTGCAGTTTACCTTGTATCCTGCCACATTGCTGAAGGTGTTTATCAGCTCTAGTAGTTCCCTTGTTCCCTTGGGAGTTTTTCAGGTCACTTATGTAAAGTATCATTTCATCTGTGAATAGTGAAAGTTTGATTTCTTCATTTCCTATTTGTATCCCCTTTATCTCCTTTTATTTTGTTATTGCTGTAGCTAGAACTTCAAGTACAATATTGAAGAGATATGGAGAGAGTGGACAGCCTTGTCTTGTTCCTGATTTTAGAGGAATTGCTTTGAGTTTCTCTCCATTTAGTTTGATGTTAGCTGTTGGTTTACTGTATATTGCTTTTATTATATTCAGGTATGTTCCTGTTATCCCTGATCTCTCTAGGACCTTTATCATGAAGGGGTGCTGGATTTTGTCAAAGGCTTTTTCAGCATCTAGTAAGATGATCATGTGGTTTTTCTTTCGCAAGTTTGTTTATATGGTGGATTACATTGATAGATTTTCTAATGTTGAACCATCCCTGCATTCCTGGATGAAGGCCTACTTGATCATGGTGGATGATTTTTCTGATGTGTTGTTGAATCCGGTTTGCTAGTATTTTATTGAGTATTTTTGCATCGATATTTATGAGGGAAATTGGTCTATAGTTCTCTTTCTTAGTTGTGTCTTTGTGTGGTTTGGGTATCAAGGTAATTGTAGCCTTGTAAAAAGAGTTTGGCAGTGAGCCTCCTGCTTCTATTATGTGGAATACTTTGAGGAGCATTGGAATTAGCTCTTCTTCGACATTTCTGGTAGTATTCTGCACTGAAGTCATCTGGGCCTGGGCTTTTTTTTGTGTTGGGAGAATTTTGATGACTGCTTCTATTTCATTAGGGGTTATGGGTCTGTTTAGATTGTTTATCTGCTCTTGATTTAGTTTTGGCAACTGATATCTATCCAGGAAATTGTCCATTTCCTTTAAATTTTCGAATTTTGTGGAGTACAGATTTTCAAAGTATGCCCTGATGATTCTCTGGATTTACTCAGAGTCTGTTGTTATGTCTCCTTTTTCATTTCTGATTTTGTTAATTAGCATGCTCTCCCTCTGTCTTTTGGTTAGTTTGGACAGAGGTTTGTCTATTTTGTTGATTTTCTCAAAGAACCAACTCTTTGTTTCATTGATTCTTCTCAGTGTTTTCCTGGTTTCTACTTGATTGATTTCTGCCCTCAATTTGATTATTTCCTGGGATCTGCTCCTCCTGGGTGATGTTTGCTTCTTTTTGTTCTAGAATATTCAGCTGTTTTATTGATTCTCTAGTATGACTGTTCTCCAGTTTCTTCATGTGGGCACTTAGTGCTATAAACTTTCCTCTCAGCACTGCTTTCAAAGTGTCCCATAAGTTTGGGTATGTTGTGTCTTCATTCTCATTGAATTTGAGGAAGACTTTAATTTCTTTTTTATTTCTTCCTTTACCCATGGATGGTGCAATTGTGCATTGTTCAATTTCCATGAGTTTGTAGGGTTTCTGCGATGTGTGTTATTGTTGAATTCTAATTTTAATGCATAGTTGTCTGATAAGATACAGAGGGTTATTTCAATTTTTTGTATCTGGAGAGATTTGCTATGTTTCCTATTATGTGATCAATTTTAGAGAAGGTTCCATGTGGGGCTTAGAAGAAGGTATATCCCTTTGTGTTTGGGTGGAATGTTCTATAGATGTCTGTTAATCCCAGTTGGGTCATAACTTCTATTAGCTCTTTTGTTTCTTTGTTATGTTTCTGTCTGGATGTTCTGTCTAGTGGTGAGAGCAGAGTGTTGAAGTCTCCTACTGTTAGTGTATGAGATTTTATGTGCATTTTGAGCTTTAGTAATGTTTCTTTCACGAATGTAGTTGCCTTTGTATTTGGGGCGTAGATGTTTAAAATTCAGACTTCATCTTGATGTACTTTTCCTTTGATGAATATGAAGTGTCCTTCTTCATCTCTTTTGATTGATTTTAATTTGAAGTCTAATTTGTTAGATATTAGGATTGCTACACTTGCTTGTTTCTTGGGACCGTTTGATTGGAAGATCTTTTCCCAAACCTTTACTCTGTGATAACGTCTGTCTTTGATGTCGAGATGTGTTTCTTGTATGCAGCAGAAGGAAGGTTTCTGTCTTTGTATCCATTCTGGTAGTCTGTGTCTTTTTATAGGCAAGTTGAGGCTGTTGACATTAATGAACATTGATTGATGATTCTTGTTTGTGCTTGATTTATTGTTAATGAAGTTATTTTGTGTAGTTTCACCTCCCTTTTTCTTTTGGTGTTTTGTAAAGTGGGATTATATATTGCCTGTGTCTTTGTGAGAGTAATTATCTTCCTTGGATCTAGGATTTCCTTCTAGCACTTTCTGTAGAGCTGGATTCATGGATACGTATTGTTTAAATCTGGCTTTGTCATGGAATATTTTGTTTTCTCCATCTATGGTAATTGAGAGCTTTGCTGGATTTAGTAGTTACCAGACATGCATGTGGTACACAGAGACATAGGCATGCAAAAACCCCTCATATATGAAGTAAAAATAAGATGGAAATTTATCAACACAGAGAAAAAGTACATGATTCTCACCACATTCTTTAACTCAGAGCATCCTGTGTTTTCTACATCTGGGTGGGAATATGGGTAAAGAGGGTGTGTGTGAAAGAAAATTACCTCTCTTCTCCATAGTATCAAAGGGGATCTCTTCTTACATTAATGTATCTAGGAAGTAGACATGTAGATACAATGAAGTGTATTTGCATGGGTGCATCCATGTACCTGTGTGTGTTCAGGAGTGACTATGTGTGTGTGCACATGAATACACTTGTGGGTATATGGGTTCACAACTGTGCTCTAGGAACACAATCTTCGAATGAACAGTAACATCAAAGACTGAAGGAACATCTTCATTTCCTGCTGAAGCAGAAGGAGCTGGTTACCCAGCAAAAAGACTTTGAAGCAAAGCTACAGCATCACTTCACTGTGTCCCAGATGAGGTGGGAACCCAGGCTGGCAGAAGCAGGTGGAGTCAAGTAGGTCCCTTGTACCTAAATCTCTATCCTTTCTGAGTTTCTGTTCATTTGGCAAGGCTTCCAGGCACAGTCAGGGAAAGAATATCTCAGAGTATTATGCTTGCTAAGTCAACAGGTGCTTCTGTCCAGGAAATAATGTGCTTGATCCTTATTCTTATGGGAATTGTGGCTCCTTCTTCCCTTCTGAGATCTCTAGGGTGGTCTGATTATCTTATCAGGTTAAGTTAGCTATCCCCACAAATATTCAGATGGTATCCCCAAACCTAGCAGGAGGAGAGTCAGTTATGAAGGACAGTGTGTCCTGCACCACTTTATTTTCATTTAGGAACAACACATTTAGAGATAAGTTTCTACCCTTCCGCAGACCAGCATGCAGCACACTCCTGCGGATTACAGGATCTCTACAGGATTCATCAGTTTCCTGTGAGACGATTTCTCCCATCATAAGCAGATTATGAGTTGACAAATTGATCCAATGCAGGGTCTGAGCTGTAGGAATAATGAGATCCTTCTCTGCAGTGTTGTTTAGGCTCCACTAGAGGACATGCATAGTTTTCCAGGTTGCTCACATTCAGCAGATATCAAGACCTTGAACTGTGACTTGAACATTGCTATTCTGATATTTCCCCAAAATAAGAAAGACATTTTGGACAAAACCAGTGAAGTTAAAATGATCAAGATAGAAAACTCCACCTAACCATGGACTTGCATTAAATGTAAACATCTTGATGGGAGTAATAAGCAGATTAGATAAACAAACACACATGTTTTCACTTCAGGGTAAATATAAAACAAAAGTATTGACAGAGTTACAGAGTAATGAGAAAGGAAAAGTATGAGTTCTCTAAAATGCTTTAGTAACCATGTTGCTACCAAAAAAAACTGCTGGACAATGAGGTATACTTGGGACAATATCTATTATGAATAACACAAATATTATAATATACACATGGGTGATGAATGGGAATGAACTTTCCAGGCATACAGAACACTCTACTTTAAAAGTATTTAACTATGAATCAAAAGAGGATAGGAAGGTGAATAGCAACTGAAAATTTCAAAATTAATGGGAGTCAACCATACAAAAGGAGAGAAAGTCCAAACAGCTTTCCTTGCAAATGGTCATTGTGTAATGATCCATTGGTCAGGTCAAGGCCTCTGGCTTTCCATCATCATTGGAACTGCATGATACACAGCAGCGAACAATGACACTAGGATGATTGGAGAGGTGGGAAAAAAGGGGGAGAAAAGTGTTTTTATTTCTTTTGTTTTCTTCCTGTTTCCTTTTATCTTATTTTTATTCCCTTCAGCTTTCCTTTGTCAGAAGACACCGAAAGAGTGAGGAGTGGATACCATGGAATTGGGAGATGAGTAGAATTGGAGTGCATGGTACAATGTTCCCGAAGAATTAGTAAATAGAAAATGTGTAGGGTAAAAATCAAATTTCACTTTCTTCAATTTGTTAATATGAAATAAACAATAAGAAGTTGTCAGATGAATGAGGCTCTTGTCTTTTAAAAATTATAAGAATATTGAACAGTTCAGTGTCATTTTGACATTGGTAAAGAACTTACTGTACAACAAGGTTTCAAGATGTTGTATTTGAAAAAGAAAATTTCATTTAACTCTTGGTATATTCACAGGATAAGATTTAGTGTTGAGGGATATTTAAAATTAAAACTAAATTATGTTCCTTTATTGTAAAAAAAACTAAAAAAATGAAGGAAAGACATGAATAGAAAATCATGAAAGACAAGGAGAACGTGAACACTGCTATCAATGAATTTGACCTAACAGACATTTACAGAATACTTCATCAGATGAGAGCTTGTGACAGCATGTCCAGTACACACAGGGTACTGTTCACATGCTTCATGTTACTGACTAATTACCAGGCTAAATAAATATAAATGAACAGATATAAAGCTATGAGTGACATCCAACTACAGCGAAATTAAATTATAAGTTAATAACAGAATGGTATCTCTGGACTCCCAATACATGAAGATTAATCTTTTTATTCTTCAAATAATCTATAGATTGAAAGAGAAACCAAAAATATTTTGAATCAAATTGAAAATAAAGCATCAAAATTTCTGGAATAAACTTAAATGATCATTAGAAAACAATAAAACATTAAATGTATTCATGTGAAACTGAATCCATTTGAATTTTAGCTTGTATATTCTACAGTAAGAGCTTACTCTGTAGCAGGGCCCAAGCTACCTGTGTAGCCCAGGCTGTTCTCAAATTAATGGAATCCTGTTTACTAAAGGCAAGAATTATAGTAATGAAATATTTAAGATCTGACTTATGTAGATTTGTAATCTGTGATGTAAATTTTTATATGAAAACTAATAAGAAAGTGAATAAGCTCCTAATCAATTTTGAAAAATTCAATAAATTGAAAATAAACATAACAAGGTGTAAGAGAATATATATATACACACACAACATATATACATATATATGTGTATATGTATATACATATATATATGTCTGCGTGTATGTGTGTGTGTGTTTGTGTGTGTCACTGTTAAATCTCTAGTCACACTAGCCAAGAAAATGGAAAGAATACTAGAGTTACTCACATAAGGGATAAAAAAGAGGAGATGGTAATCTCCCACATGTGGGGCCCACTCCTCAGAGACTGTGAGCCCGGCCACCCTGGCCTGGCATTGCTCTTACCATGCTGAACACCAAAGACCTGCTCCTCAATGCCTGAGCAGCTCATTAGCAGTTCTTTACTGGCCTCTAGCCTGAGCAAGCTCAATGGTCAAGACAGCAAGCACAAGGTGGAGAAGGGAGATTGACAGTCTCTGGATGGTCACCAGGCCAGAGTGCCTAAAGGCAGACTTGAATCCATTGTACTATTTATGATTGGTTGATTTGGTTGTGACTCTCTTTGGAGGCTAGCACTCTCTGGTGGGATGTGGTGGCTTTGATGGGAAAGGTAAGGAGTGTCTCATGGTGGACAAATATTGTGGATCACCTGAATATTGGGGGTCTGTGCATTGCACATTTCCAGCTCAGTACAGGACAATGGGGTGACCAGGTCTTCCTGGTTTGGTCATGAGTGACAGACAGAGGGTCTTTTGTCCAGGATTGCACACCTACCATGCCACAGTTCTTATTCTGTTGCACCTTGCATCATGTCACCTTTTCTCAGCTGGCCCAGTTGCATCTTACCAGGAGAGAAAAACCTGTTTGGCCATGCCTGATAGGTAACCAGATCATGCTGCTTTATTGCAAAGAGCAGAAAGTTTTCAAAGACCTCATAGACATCTCATTCCTCACAATTTGCTTTCTATATATCTTCAGCATCTTGTCAACCCAACTGCCTTCATGTTCCAATGGAGTGCCTCTTAAAACAACAAACATCCTATAGACAGATTTCCTCCATGAATGAGCTCGAATGAGATCACATAAAGTAAATCTCAATAAATAGGAAGTTAGTGAGAGCACAGTGTGCAAAGGTGCTTGCCACCAAGCCTGACAACCGAAATTAAAGGTTCTTCTAGGACCTAGATGGTGAAAGGAAAACCTAACTCCAACAAGTTGTTCTAGATCCTCCATGTGCATGTTGTAGTACATGTGCATGTGTGTATCCATACATGTATGTGTGCCATCACATAAACAAAATTAATTAGTTAACTAAATAATTAAGAAAATCTCATAAATTAATTTTTCCATGTAGTTTCTTGACTGATCAATTGGACTAACTACCTGAAGAGAGTGTGGACAGGAATCACAAACCTATTCCAACCCCTCCAGTGGCTTTCAGGAAGTTTTTTCCATGCATAGTATGGACTGCTTGAGTTCAAGGCTAGAGTGTGGTCTGTACTATTAAAAACACAAAGGCCAAATGACTGAGTATAAATAAAACTAAAATGACAGGAGGAACAACTGCAATGAGTGATTCTTGATTTTGGTAAAGGGTATGCTCAAGATAGTAAGGGAATTCTGACAGAGGGATTCTAAGATACTTTCACTGTAAAACCTCTGAACTGTTTTATGACAATAGAATATATGCTACAGATGTTTGAAGAAAATATAAAATTTGCAATTTTCAGATACTGAAAAACTTATGGCTTCTGCATTGTTTATCATGCACAAGCTTTATTTTCTTTAAGGACCACTGGAGTTTCATTGATTATAAGTACCTGCCAACTTTTAACTAGACACAATGCAAGATAAAGTAGTTTATGAAAGCTTTGTGGTGTACCTCAATTATAGGGAACATACTTAGCTTGTACCAGACCTTCAGACCATTCCCTGCTATCCTACAAAGAAGTTTCAAAACAGGATTGTTTTTCTGGTATATGGAATAATGTCCTCCTGTGTATCAGGCTAACCTTGAACTCAGAGATCTTCTTCTGCCTTCTGCTGATGTAATTAAATACAAGTACCACCACATTCAGCTTTGCAACAGTTTTTAAAAGATGTTCAGTTAACAAAGAAAATATTGATATTTTTCAGTTATTTTCTGGAGTACTGCAAAACGTGTGTATATGTATGCACTGTAAAATGCTTTAATTGAACTGATTAGCACATCTATCACTTCACAGTCAACAACTGTTGTAAGAACATTTAAGATGTCCTGAACCAATCTTTGGAAACTGAAAATGTTATATCATATTTTTATGGGTATTAAAGATACAACTAAAACTAACGCTGTGCTAGATGACCCTTGCGATGAAGAGATTTTTCCCTAGTTTATCTATGTGGGTCAAGTATACCCACAAACTTGCTTTTAAGTGCAAGAGGAATACAGAGAGGGAGTGCTAAAGTGATATTGTATGAGAGACTAAACTAACCATACGTGTCCTTGAAGGAGGAATTGTTGTATTAGCTAAAGAAGCCAGGACTTTTCTAGAGATGGAAAGAGAGATGTGAACATGGATTTTTCTGCTAAAGCTTCAGTAATTTCAGTCAACACCTTGATTTAAGCAGAGAAATGTGAAGGGTGATAGGCTTCATCATGCTAACTTGCATGGTACTCCCGAGGGTTCACTATCTCACAGTCTAATGGACTGCGACTTAGCCACTTGCTGGCTCTTGAACATCCAATTCTCTCTATTCCATGTCACACATTCCAGGACAGCTCAAAGCATTGTAACTATATTTATTAGAATAAGAAAATTAAAAACCTAGTTTGTTTATTCCCTTATGTTGCAAATTCTTTTCTTCACTCAGATTTTGAAGGGAACAATTGACAATGTTAAATATTGAATTTTATGGGTACAGAATATTTGGTAGATATGTGCATTTTTAAATGAGTGAACTAATCTAATTAACACATTTCTCACCTCATATATTTAGAGAGAACATTGAAGATATGCCCCTAGTGATGTCAAACAGCCAATAAAGTATTATTACTTGTAGTTAGCATACTGTAACTCTCAAAAGTTGTTCCATACGTCCATTCCATGATCAAAAAGGAAATTACATAAGGAAGTAGTAGTCAGGGAATTCATCTCTGATACTACCCACCACAGGAAGATTTCTATCAATTGAGAAACAAAGTGACTGTAATAATGTACACAAATCCCTTTCTTTCATTCTCATTATTCTCTGTCTCTCTCTGTCTCTGTCTCCATCTCTGTCTCTGTCTCTCTGTTTCTGGGGGTGTATATTCATGTGTATAGGAGAGGTCAAAGGTGATATTGTCTCCCTCAATCACTTTCTACTTAATTTTTTGAGACAATGTCTCTCACTGGACCTATGTCTTCCTGATTTGCCAGTATTGGCTGTCCAGCAATACCTAGAGATCCTCCGGTCTTTATCTCCCCAGCTCAGGCACAAACCATCATGACTTTTATGTGGGTACTATATACTGAAACCAGGTTCTCATGCTTGCATGTCAGGAACATTACACACAGGGTTATCTTCTTCAGGCATCATCTCTAAGACATCTAAGTCAGATGGTGTGTCATTCAAATCTTGTTGAGGTTTGAATGCACATCAGTCAGGTTGTCAGAAGAAGAACTACTAAAAACGTTATTTTTTGAAAAATTTGCTGTATGACAAACAGTTTGACAGAAAATCATGAATTAATGAATCTGACAGCAACATTATAAAACTGCTGCTTTACTGATATAAAAGTTCTGTTACCTATTATTTTTATTAAAAATAATAACATAATTGCTGTTTATTCATTCTAATTTTCAGTATTCATCCATCCATTGAAGCAAAATACCTATTTATATATTTAAGAAATGTGTCTTCAATAAAATGCATTTTGACTACTCAAAATGCAAGTTTTTATGTTTCTTTGAACAATTTTACACTACTGAATGTAGACAAATTGAAAAGAATAGTTTTAAAATTACATTGTGGAAGACCCCAACCCCAGGGAGCCCAGCTTCAGGTGAGATTGGGTCTCCAGCGGGGACCGCCTGCCCATCACCCATCCCCCCACGATCTTCTGGGCTGCTCCCGGCATCCAGAAGAGCCGCCCACACAGGAAAGAGATCAGCCCCTCCAAGACCCCAACCCAGCGAGCCCAGCTTCAGGTGAGATTGGGTCTCCGGCTGGGACTGCCCACCCATCACCCATCCCCCTCCATCTTCGGGGCCGCTCCCGGCTTCCAGAAGAGCTGCCCACACAGGAAAGAGATCAGCCCCTCCAAGACCCCAACCCAGCGAGCCCATCTTCAGGTGAGATTGGGTCTCCGGCTGGGACCGCCCGCCCATCACCCATCCCCTCCATCTTCGGGGCCGCTCCTGGCTTCCAGAAGAGCCGCCCACACAGGAAAGACATCAGCCCCTCCAAGACCCCAACCCCAGCGAGTCCAGCTTCAGCATCCCCAGCTTCAGCCCGCAGTAAGGAAGGAGACCAGTGGAGACAGAAAGACCCCACCAGCACCCACTGGAAGAAGAGATGGGAAGAAGACAGAATAAGAGATCACTCAGCAATAGAAACACCAACATGACCCCACCAGAATCCAGGGATCCAACACCAGCAAGTCCCGAAAAGCACTACATAGAGGAAGAAGAGGAGACAGACCGTAAAAATTATTTCATGAAGATGATGGAGACCCTCAAAGAAGAAACGAGGAAATCGCTTAAAGAAATAGAAGAAAAAACAAACAAAAAAATCCATGAAATGGGGGAAAAATTCAAGAAATAAACAAATCTCTCAAAGAATCTAAAGAACACCAAGAAAAATCAACCAAGAAAATTAAGGAAACAGCTCAAACAGTTGAAGGATTGAAAGCTGAAATAGAAACGATAAAGAAAACACAGAATGAAGGGATGCTGGAAATAGAAAAGCTCGGTAAACGGTCTGGAACTACAGATGCAAGTATCACCAATAGAATACAAGAGATAGAAGAGAGAATCTCAGGTGTTGAAGACTCATTAGAGGATATAGAGTCGTCAACCAAAGAAAATCTCAAAACCAACAAATCCTTAACACAAAATATCCAGGAAATATGGGACACCGTGAAGAAGCCAAACCTGAGAATAATAGGTATAGAAGAAGGTGAAGAACTTCAACTTAAAGGTACAGAAAACATATTCAACAAAATCATAGAAGAAAACTTCCCTAACCTAAAGAAAGATATGCCTATGAAAGTACAAGAATCTTACAGAACACCAAATAGGCTTGACCAGAAAAAGAAGTCACCTCGCCATATAATAATCAAAACATCAAACCTACAGAGCAAAGAGAAAATATTAAGAGCAACTAAAGAAAAAGGCCAAGTAACATACAAAGGCAGACCTATCTGAATTACACCTGACTTCTCAATGGAAACGATGAAAGCCAGAAGATCCTGGTCAGATGTCCTACAAACGCTAAGGGAACAAGGATGCCAGCCCAGACTACTATATCCAGCAAAGCTCTCAATTACCATAGATGGAGAAAACAAAATATTCCATGACAAAGCCAGATTTAAACAATACGTATCCATGAATCCAGCTCTACAGAAAATGCTAGAAGGAAAACCTAGAGCCAAGGAAGATAACTACATTCACAAAGACACAGGCAATATATAATCATACTTTACAAAACACTAAAAGAAAAAGGGAGGAGAAACAACACAAAATAACTTCACTAACAATAAATCAAGCGCAAACAAGGATCACCAATCAATGGTCATTAATATCCCTCAATGTCAACGGCCTCAACTTGCCTATAAAAAGACACAGACTAGCAGAATGGATACGAAGACAGAACCCTTCCTTCTGCTGCATACAAGAAACACATCTCAACACCAAAGACAGACGTTATCTCAGAGTAAAGGGCTGGGAAAAGATCTTCCAATCAAACGGCCCCAAGAAACAAGCGGGCGTAGCAATCCTAATATCTAACAAATTAGACTTCAAATTAAAATCAATCAAAAGAGATGAAGAAGGGCACTTCATATTCATCAAAGGAAAAATACATCAAGACGAAGTCTCAATTTTAAACATCTACGCCCCAAATACAAAGGCACCTACATTCGTGAAAGAAACATTACTAAAGCTCAAAATGCACATAAAATCTCACACACTAATAGTAGGAGACTTCAACACTCCGCTCTCACCGCTAGACAGGACCTCCAGACAGAAACTTAACAAAGAAACAAAAGAATTAATAGAAGTTATGACCCAACTGGGTTTAACAGACATCTATAGAACATTCCATCCAAATACAAAGGGATATACCTTCTTCTCGGCACCACATGGAACCTTCTCTAAAATTGACCACATAATAGGAAACATAGCAAATCTCCACAGATACAAAAAAATTGGAATAACTCCCTGCATCTTATCAGACCACCATGCATTAACATTAGAATTCAACAATAACACAAATCGCAGAAACCCTACAAACTCATGGAGATTGAACAATGCACAATTGCACCATCCCTGGGTAAAGGAACAAATAAAAAAAGAAATTAAAGACTTCCTCGATTTCAATGAGAATGAAGACACAACATACACAAACTTATGGGACACTTTGAAAGCAGTGCTGAGAGGAAAGTTTATAGCACTAAGTGCCCACATGAAAAAACTGGAGAACAGTCATACTAGAGAATTAATAGCACAGCTGAATGTTCTAGAACAAAAAGAAGCAAACTCCCCCAGGAGGAGCAGACGCCAGGAAATAATCAAATTGAGGGCTGAAATCAATCAAGTAGAAACCAGGAAAACACTGAGAAGAATCAATGAAACAAAGAGTTGGTTCTTTGAGAAAATCAACAAAATAGACAAACCTCTGTCCAAACTAACCAAAAGACAGAGAGAGAACATGCTAATTAACAAAATCAGGGATGAAAAAGGGGACATAACAACGGACTCTGAGGAAATCAAGAGAATCATCAGGGCATACTTTGAAAATCTGTACTCCACAAAATTTGAAAATTTAAAGGAAATGGACAATTTCCTGGATAGATATCACTTGCCAAAACTAAATCAAGAACAGATAAATAATCTAAACAGACCTATAACCCCTAATGAAATAGAAGCAGTCATCAAAAGTCTCCCAAACAAAAAAAGCCCAGGCCCAGATGGCTTCAGTGCAGAATTCTACCAGAAATTCAAAGAAGAGCTCATTCCAATACTCGTCAAAGTATTCCACACAATAGAAGCAGGAGGCTCACTGCCAAACTCTTTCTACGAGGCTACAATTACCTTGATACCCAAGCCACACAAAGACACAACTAAGAAAGAGAACTATAGACCAATTTCCCTCATGAACATTGATGCAAAAATACTCAATAAAATACTTGCAAACCGGATTCAAGAACACATCAGAAAAATCATCCACCATGATCAAGTAGGCTTCATTCCAGGAATGCAGGGATGGTTCAACATTAGAAAATCTATCAATGTAATCCACCATATTAACAATCTGCGAAAGAAAAACCACATGATCATCTCACTAGATGCTGAAAAAGCCTTTGACAAAATCCAGCACCCCTTCATGATAAAGGTCCTAGAGAGATCAGGGATAACAGGAACGTACCTGAATATAATAAAAGCAATATACAGTAAACCAACAGCTAACATCAAACTAAATGGAGAGAAACTCAAAGCAATTCCTCTAAAATCAGGAACAAGACAAGGCTGTCCACTCTCTCCATATCTCTTCAATATTGTACTTGAAGTTCTAGCTACAGCAATAAGACAACAAAAGGAGATAAAGGGGATACAAATAGGAAATGAAGAAGTCAAACTTTCACTATTTGCAGATGATATGATAGTTTACATAAGTGACCCGAAAAACTCCGCAAGGGAACAAGGTTACTCCTAGAGCTGATAAACACCTTCAGCAATGTGGCAGGATACAAGGTAAACTCAAAAAAATCAGTGGCCCTAGTATATACAGATGATGAAGTGACTGAGAAAGAAATCAGAGAAACATCACCTTTTACAATAGCCAAAAACAGCATCAAATATCTGGGGATAATGTTAACCAAGGAAGTGAAAGACCTGTATATCAAGAACTTTGTGTCTTTGAAGAAAGAAATCAAAGAAGATACCAGAAAATGGAAAGATCTCCCATGCTCTTGGATTGGTAGGATCAACATAATAAAAATGGCAATCTTGCCAAAAGCAGTCTATAGATTCAATGCAATCCCTATCAAAATTCCATCACAATTCTTCAAGGACCTGGAAAGAACATTAATCAACTTTATATGGAAAAACAAAAGGCCCAGGATAGCCAAAACATCCCTATACAATAAAGGAACTTCAGGAGGCATCACCATACCTGACTTCAAGCTCTATTATAGAGCTATAGTCCTGAAAACAGCTTGGTATTGGCACAAAAATAGGCAGGTAGACCAATGGAACCGAATCGAAAGCCCTAATTTTAACCCACACACCTATGAACACCTGATTTTTGACAAAGAAGCTAAAACTGTACAGTGGAAAAAAGAAAGCATCTTCAACAAATGGTGCTGGCATAACTGGGTACTGGTATGCAGAAGACTGCAGATAGATCCATGTTTATCGCCTTGTACAAAACTTAAGTCCAAATGGATCAAAGATCTCAACATACATCCAGCCACACTGAAACTTTTAGAAGAGAAAGTGGGAGATACTCTTCAACGAGTTGGTACAGGAGACCACTTCCTAAACATAACACCAGTGGCACAGGCACTGAGATCGACAATTAACAAATGGGACCTTCTGAAACTAAAAAGCTTCTGTAAGGCAAAGGACACAGTCAAAAAGACAAAAAGGCAGGCCACAGAATGGGAAAAGATATTCACTAACCCTACATCTGACAGAGGGCTAATCTCCAAAATTTACAAAGAACTCAAGAAACAAGTCTCCAAAACACCAAAGGATCCACTTGAAAGGTGGGGTACAGAGCTAAATAGAGAATTCTCAGTAGAGGAGGCTAAAATGGCCAAGAGACACTTAAGAAAGTGCTCAACATCCTTAGCCATCAGGGAAATGCAAATCAAAACAACTCTGAGATACCATCTTACTCCTGTCAGAATGGCTAGAATCAAAAACACCGAAGACAATTTATGCTGGAGAGGATGTGGAGAGAGAGGAACACTCCTCCACTGCTGGTGGGAATGCCGACTCATACAGCCTCTTTGGAAATCAGTATGGAGATTCCTCAGGAAAATGGGAATTAATCTACCACTAGACCCAGCAATTCCACTCTTAGGCATTTATCCAAATGAGGCAGGTTCATACAACAAGGGCATCTGCTCCACTATGTTCATAGCAGCATTGTTTGTAATAGCCAGAACCTGGAAGCAACCTAGATGCCCCTCAACTGAAGAGTGGATAGAGAAAATGTGGTACATTTACACAATGGAGTATTACTCAGCAGGAAAAAACAATGGAATCTTGAAATTCGCAGGGAAATGGATAGCACTGGAAGAAACCATCCTGAGTGAGGTAACCCAGTCGCAAAAAGACAAACATGGTATGTACTCACTCATATATGGATTCTAGATATGGATCAGGATAGTGCCAGTCTGCACTTCCACAGATAGAGAGTCTGGGAAACAGGAAAGAACCTAAAAGATATGCATATATGCATAGTACCCAAGAGAAGAGGATGGAGACAAGATCCTCTGAATGGATGGGGAACACGGCGAGGGGTGGGGGGAGTGGGACCTGGGAAGAATAGAGGGGGTAAAGAGGAAGGGAGTTGGTCATGGGGGAACAGGAAGTTGAGGGGGTGGGGGTAGAATAGGGGGAAGAGGGAATCATAGGATTGAAGACAGATCAGGCACCAGAGTGACCTCGAGTGATCTAAAGGTATAACATCAATTGGCAAGCTAAGCAATAGTGGAGGGACCACCTCGAATGCCCATTCCTGATAATGAACTTGATGTCTATAACCATCCGGGAGCCTTCATCCTGTGACTGATGGAAGCAGAGGCAAACACACAACTAAGCACTGAACTGAACCCAAGGAACCCAGTGACAGAGAGAGAGGAGTGATGAGCAAATTGGCAAAGAATGGGCTGGCAAAACCAGCAGAGACAGCTGATCTGAACAGGGGAGTGCTCTTGGACCCCAGACCGACAGTGGGGAGGCCAGCATGGGACTGATCTGGACCCCCAAATGTGAGTGTCAGTGATAAGGCCTGGGCAACCTATGGGGCCCTGAGCTGTGGATCAGTGTCTATCCCTGGTATACAAACTGTCTTCATGTGCCTATAGCACAAAGAGAGATGCTCTCTCAGCCTGGACTCTTAGGGGAGTGCCTTGACCCTACCAAGAGTAAAATGACAGACTCTAGATATCCCCTATGTGGAAGGATTTGGCAATAGGGTGGGAGGGAGGGGGAAGGGGAGTGCGGGAGGAGGGGAGGGAGAGGGAACTGGGATTGACATGTAAAACAAGCTATTTAAAATTAAAATAAAAAATGATAAAAAATTACATTGTGATGACTGGGAATAAAATATAAATTCAAATTTATAGTACATCATAATAATTTGAAAGCTAATAAAAATAAGATTCTCTAAATGCTGTGGACATGTGTGATATAAATAAGAATTCAAGTAGAAGGGAATGGAATTCTTTCTGCTCCTCATAAGGAGTTTATCCAACATATGGTTGGTGATACATAACAAATAAACTCATCAGTCATAAGACCATAAAATACTGTGTAAGCTGACAAGTAAGAGTCATTAGTCATATTCTGTGGTCATTACCACAGTAATGACCAGCATAGCAAGTGTCCCTGAAGTTGGAATAGTGACATCCATTTGGTAGAAATAAATAACTGCGCAATTGACACTAAGGTCTTTTTAAAATGTGATAAACCACTAGTCAAGTGCCCAGGGATGATGAAGTTAAGGCTATTAGAAGAGGACTACTACTGACACTTCACTAGGCACACATAATCATTACCTATAGTCACAGATGAGGGTAGCTGTAACTCCCACCAAAGAAGCTTCTCATGCAGTAAATGGAGACCACAACTTGACATAGTTCATAGGTCAAAGGTTGTTGAGTGCATCCACAGTGAACAGAATTGCAATAAAATTCCTGCCTTTAAAGTTTAGGGAAAAATACCAAAATGGCAGAAAGACAGTAAGAGCCAGAGGACCAGGAAGTCTGCCCTGAGACTGTCTCCAATAGAAATACATGCTTAAATAAGTTCTGAATAATTTAATATTAATAGCTATGCTAAAAGAGAAGGGAAATTCTTAGCACAACTATATAGGCAAAGAACTTCAGACAATTAAAGGCTGTTGAGAGGGAGAATTAGCCTCTTCCAGGGATAAGCCTCCTAACTGGTTATCCAGTATAAATTCCTCTGTCATATAGTCATAGAAAACAAAATTGAGTCAGCAGGGGTTATCTTCATATTTGTATATATCTCTCTCTTTTCAATGTATACACAACAATAATTATAAAAAGGGCTCATTGATTAGGGAGATGGGGACATAGAAATGAATTGTTGGTAGAGAGGAAAGGCCACAGAGAAACAGTCTCAAAAAACAAAACAAAACAAAACAAAAAGAGAAATGGAATTTTGTTAGAAGAGCTGGTGGTGGGCCGACTCATCTGAGACCTAAAGAAATGTTTGGTATCTTCTGTTCTACCCACATCACAACTACCCTGTTGTGAAAATTTTGTTCATCTATACAATAAGTTCATTGGTGTTTATTTCAGCAAAAAGGAAACTTTGTAATAAAATAATAATTTATAATAATAATAATAGCAAAATATCGAAAGGAAAAAACTCAAAGAAGAGTTCAAGTACAAGTGATCATCAGGGCCTACAATTTAACCAGTGGCCATTTCACCCCTGCCCTCCTTGACTGGTGTACCCTGCAATGCGCCCCAATGTGAAAGCCCTTTCCTCAGTGGTAGAAATTGGGGAGGTCACTAGAGATGGTAGGCAGCTGTCAGGGTTCAGGTTGAGATCTCTGAGACACTGAGGCTGCTGTAGCTCAGCAGGAGACTCCTGCCATGGTCTCTGCCAAGAGTCCAGGCAATGTGATTACAGATGCCTGATGAGTTGAGCTCCAGGCAGAAAGCAAGGCCATGGTTAGCACACAAGTCTGCACAGCAGGCAGCCTAGAGTACCCAGCAACAGCACATGCTTCTCCCTCCTGGGGCCACAGAGCAACTCACTACATGTGAACTCTCAAATCTCTCTACAAGGAATAGGCTTTCTAACTGGTCAGCTGGCTTTATCTCATTCCCTTTATATGCTTCAGGTGACCCAATGGACATCCTCTTCAAGCTTAGTCACAGGCCAACAGGATACCACTTGTCCTTAGAGACCTCAAGTCTGGGCTCAGAAGCCAGAAGAATATTGCCACAGTTCACAAACAGTCAGGTGATATGGAGATACCCAGATTATCTGCCTGGTCAAAGTACAGTCTTGCTGTTGGTGGAGATGATATTCAGGGCCAAAACGTGGTCACAAGGTTAAGCATGCCATCCTCTCTGGTGTCATCTCAGGACAACCAATGCTGGCTGTAACATGCAGTCTTTCTGCCAGCCTAGTTTCAGAGCCCTATCAGTCCCAAATGAACACACAAGAGGTTTCTTATTAATGAAGCTGTTGGCCATTTGCTTGTTTCTTACTGTATAGCTCTGAGTTAAGGATTTACCCCATAATTGTTAATGTAAGTATTTCTCTTACTGGAGAAAGAGTATGGACCTCTTCAATGGTGGCTACATGATGACTACATGTGTCTCTCTTTCTGAGAATCCTCCTCAACTCCTAGTCCCACCTATCTTGCCTCCCTATTAGCCAACATAGCTTTATGGACACATACAAAAGACTTCCCCATGAGCTGGCAAAGAGAAATTATGCTCCATCCCTGCCCCCTTGCTCTTCATAACATTCAGAATTGAGTGCCTGGGGTTTGCTGAGGAACTGCACAGAGCTTCCAATCCCGGCGGGAGCCAAGCACCACAGACTCCAGGTCTTCTCTCCTACCAATGAGACCAGGAAACCAGAGGAGCCAGGGAAACCAGGGGAGCAGCTGTTCCCACCACAGGATCAGGTACAACAAGATCCAGCATAGGGTCCAGGGCACCAGGAAGGAGGCTAAGCGCCCCAGATTCCTGATCTTCTTCTTCATCCCAAGGGACAAGAAAAAGGACAAGAAATAGAAGAAACACCAGATTATTGGACTTGCTAGCACCCACCAAAAGGGAACTATGGTCCCCAGACCAGTAAGGGGCTCTTTCTGCACCCACTAGAAGAAGAGATGGGAAAGAGACAATACAAAAACACACTCAGCAACAGAAAACCAAATATGACACCACCAGATTCTAGAGACTCCATACCAGCAAGACTCCAACATTGAATGCGAACAAAGCAGAAGAGAATGACCTTATAACCATTTTCATGAAAATGATAGAGGCCCTAAAAGAGGATATAGGAAAATCCCTCAAAGAAATGGAAGAGAAAACAAACCAAAAATTGCAAGAAATGGAAGAAAAAACAAACCAAAACATGCAAGAATTGGAAGAAAAAACGAACCAAAAAAGGCAGGAAATGGAAGAAGAAACAAAGCAAAAAATGCAAGAAATGGAAGAGGAAACATACCAAAAAAGGCAAAAAATGAAAGAAATGGAAGAAAGAACAAACCAAAAAATTCTTAAAAGGCAACAAATGGATGAAAAGATAAACCGAAAATTGCAAGAAACAATGCAAACACAGTAAGGGGTGAAAACTGAAATAGAGACACTAAAAAACACTATCTAAAGAAAGTCAGGAAATAGAATTACTGAGCAAACAGTCAGGTACTATCGATACAAGCATTACCAAAAGAATAGCAGAGATGGAAGAGAGAATCTCAAGTGTTGAAGATACATTAGGAGAAATGGATTCATCAACGAAACAAAACCTTAAGTCCAACAAATCCTTAACACAAGACATCCAGGAAATATGAGACACCATGAAAAGTCCAAACCTAAGAATAATAGGTATAGAAGAAGGAGAAGAAAACCACCTCAAGGGGCCAGAAGATATATTCAACAAAATTATAGAAGAAAACTTTCTGAACGTTAAGAAAGACATGCCAATGAAGGTTAAAGAAGCTTACAGAACACCAAATAGAGTGGACCAAAAAAATTCCCCTCGCCACATAATTATCAAGACCCCAAATATACAGAATAAAGAAAGAATATTAAGAGCAGCTAAGGAAAAAGGTCAAGTAACATATAAATGCAGACCTATCAGAATTACACCTGACTTCTCCAGGGAAACTCTGAAAACCAGAAGGTCCTGGATAGATATTCTACCAACACTAGGAGACCATGGATGTCAGCCCAGAGTACTATACCCAGCAAAGCTCTCAATCACTATAGATGGAGAAAACAAGATATTCCATGACAAAACTAGATTAAAGCAATACGTACCCACTAATCCAGCCCTACAGAAAATTTTGGAAGGAAAACTCCAACCCAAGGAAGCTAACTACAACCAGAAAAACATAGGCATTAGAGAATCCCTCACTACCAACAGCAAAAAGAACAAAGGGGTGAAATTCCATGCATAATTCCACCAACAACAACAACTGCAAATCGAAGAAGGATGAGCAATCAATGGTCATTAATATCCCTCAACATTAATGGCCTTAACTCACCCATAAAAAGACACAGGCTAGAAGAAGGGGTTCGAAGAAAGAACCCTTCCTTCTGCTGCATACAAGAAACACACTTCACCCTCAAAGACAGACATTCCCTGAGAGTTAAAGTTTGGGAAAATATTTTTCAATCAAATGGACCCAAGAAACAAGCAGGGGTAGCAATCCTAATATCTAGCAAACTAGACTTTAAAATAATACCAATCAAAAGAGATGAAGGAGGTCATTACATACTCATCACAGGTGAAACCCACAAAGATGAAGTATCTATCCTGAACATCTATGCCCCAAATACAAAGGCATCCACATTCGTAAAAGAAATATTATTAGAACTTAAATCACATCTAAAGCCCCATACAGTTATAGTGGGTGATTTCAACACACCACTCTCACAACTAGACAGGAATACCAGACAGAAACTCAACAAGGAAGCAAAGGGTCTAATAGAAGTAATGACCCAACTGGGATTAACAGACATCTATAGAACATTTCATCCACATAAAAAAGAATATACCTTCTTCTCACCACCACATTGAACCTTCTCAAAAATCGACCACATACTTGGCAACATATCAAACTTCAGCAGCTACAAAAAAAATTGGAATAGCTCCATGCATCTTATCAGACAACCATGCTTTAAAATTAGAATTCAACAACACAAATTACAGAAAACCTACAAACTTATGGAAATTGAATAATGCTTAACTACACCATCCCTGGGTCAAAGAAGAAATAAAAAAAGAAATTAAATACTTCCTCGAATTCAAAGAGAATGAAGACACAGCATACCCAAACCTATGGGACACTTTGAAAGCAGTGCTATGGGGGAAGTTCATAGCACTAAGCGCCCACATAAAGAAACTGGAGAACAGTTATACTAGAGAATTAATAGCACAGCTGAAAGCTCTAGAACACAAAGAAGCAAACTCCCCCAGGAGGAGTAGACACCAGGAAATAATCAAGTTGAGGGCTGAAATCAATAAAGTAGAAACTAGGAAAACAATACAAAGAATCAATGCAACGAAGAGTTGGTTTTTTGAGAAAATCAACAAGATAGACACACCTTTGTCCAAATTTACCAAACAGCAGAGAGTGAACATGCAAATTAACAAAATCAGAAATGAAAAGGGGGACATAACAACGGACTCTGAGGAAATCCAGAGAATCATCAGATCATACTTTGAAAACCTGTACTTCACAAAATTCAAAAATTTAAAGGAAATGGACGACTTCCTGGATATCTATCACTTGCCAAAACTAAATCAAGAACAGACATGCAATTTAAATAGACCTATATCCCCTATGGAAATAGAAGCAGTCATCAAAAGTCTCCCAAACAAAAAAAGTCCAGGTCCAGAGGGCCTCAGTGCAGAATTCTACCAGAAATTCAAAGAACAGCTTATACCAATTCTTCTCAAGGTATTTCACTCAATAGAAGCAGAAAGGTCTTTGCTAAACTCTTTCTATGAAGCTTCAATAACCTTGATCCCCAAGCCACACAAAGATACAACTACGAAAGAGAACTTCAGACCAATATCCCTCATGAACATTGATGCAAAAATACTCAATAAAATACTGGCAAATCGGATCCAAGAAAACATCAAAACAATCATTCACC
The DNA here is from genome assembly GCF_017639785.1 of Mesocricetus auratus. Taxonomy (NCBI): domain Eukaryota; kingdom Metazoa; phylum Chordata; class Mammalia; order Rodentia; family Cricetidae; genus Mesocricetus; species Mesocricetus auratus. The sequence continues at coordinate 36,044 of NW_024429243.1, read as the reverse complement.
ACGATCAAGTAGGTTTCATCCCAGGGATGCAGGGATGATTCAACATATGAAAATCCATCAACCTAATCCACCATATAAACAAGCTGAAAAACAAAAATCACATGATCATCTCACTAGATGCTGAAAAAGCCTTTGACAAAATCCAACACCCCTTCATGATAAAGGTCTTGGAGAGATCTGGGATAACAGGAACATACTTACATAATAAAAGCTATATACAGTAAACCAACAGCCAACATCAAACTAAATGGACAGAAACTCAATGCAATTCCTCTAAAATCAGGAACAAAACAAGGCTGTCCACTCTCTCCATGCCTTTTCAACATTGTTCGTGAAGTTCTAGACATTGCCATACGACAACAAAGGGGGATCAAGGGGATACAAATTGGGAAGGAAGAGGTCAAACTTTCACTGTTTGCAGACGATATGATAGTTTACATCAATGACTCAAAGAACTCTACCAGGGAACACTTACACCTGATTAACACCTTCAGCAAAGTGGCAGGCTACAAGATTAACTCAAGAAAATCAGTAGCCCTATGATATACAGATGATAAAAGGCCTGAAAAAGAAATCAGAGAAACATCACCCTTTACAATTGCCACAAACAACATAAAATACCTTGGGGTAATGCTAACCAAACAAGTGAAAGACCTGTATTGCAAGAACTTTGAATCTTTAAAGAAAGAAATTAAAGAAGCCCTCAGAAAATGGAAAGACCTCCCATGCACTTGGATAAGTAGGATCAATGTAGAAAAATGGCAATCCTGCCAAAATCAATCTACAGATTCAATGCAATCTCCATTAAAATCCCAGCACAATTCTTCACAGACATTGAAAGAACAGTAATGTATTTTGTATAGAAACCAAAAGACCCAGGATAGAAAAAACAACCCTGTTCAACAAGGCAACGAGGAATCACCATCCCTGACTCCAAACACTATTATAGAGCTATAGTCCTGAAAACAGCATGGTATTGGCACAAAAATAGACAGGTAGACAAATGGAATCGAATTGAAAACCCGGATATTAACCCACAAACATATGAACATCTGATCTTTGATGAAGAACCTAAAAATATACAATTGAATAAAGAAAGCATCTTCAACAAATGGTGCTGGCATTACTGGAGGCTGGCATGTAGAAGAATGCTGATCGATCCATGTTTATCACCATGCAGAAATCTTAATTCCAAATGGATCAAAGACCTCAAAATAAATCAAGCCACACTGAACCTCTTAAAAGAGAAAGTGGGTGGTGCCCTTGAACGAAATGGTGCAGGAAACAGCTTCCTGAACATAACACCACTAGCACAGACAGCGAGATCAACAATTAATAAATGGGACCTCCTGAAACTGAGAAGCTTCTGTAAGGCAAAGGACACAGTCACCAAGACAAAAAGGCAGCCCACAGAATGGGAAAAATATTCACTAATCCCACATCTGACAGAGGGTTGATCTCAAAAATTTACAAAGAACTCAAGAAGCAAGTCTCCAAAACATCAAAGGACACAATTAAAAAGTGGGCTGCAAAACTAAATAGAGAATTTTCAATAGAGGAGTATAAAATGGCTGAGAGGCACTTGAGAAAGTGCTCAACATCCTCAGCTATCCGGGAAATGCAAATCAAAACAATTCTGAGATACCATCTCACTCCTGTCAGAATGGCTAAAATCAAAAACACCAATGACAATTTATGCTGGAGAGGATGTGGTGAAAGAGGGTCACTCCTCCATTGCTGGTGGGAGTGCCAACTGGTTCAGCCACTTTGGAAATCAGTATGGAGTTTCCTCAGAAAAATGGTAATAAACCTACGACAAGACCCAGCAACTCCACCCTTAGGCATATATCCAGAAGATGCCCATTCATAAAACAAAGATGTCTGTTTCACTGTGTTCATAACAGCATTATTTGTAATAGCCAGAACTTGGAAGCAACCTAGATGTCCCTCAACTGAAGAGTGGATAGAGAAAATGTGGTACATTTACACAATGGAGTACTATTCAACAGAAAAAAACAGTGGAATCCTGAGATTCGCAGGTAAATGGATGACACTAGAAGAAACCTTCCTGAGTGAGGTAACCCAGTCACAAAAAGAGAAACATGGCATGTACTCTCTCATATATGGATTTTAGACATAGATCTGGGGAGGGCCAGGCTACAATCGCATGGCCAGAGAGTCTGGGAAACAGAAACTTCATTCAGTGGCTGATCGAAGAAGAGGCAGACTCCCTAGGTTAAGTACTGAGCTGAACTCAAGAAAGCCAGTAACAGAGGGAGCACTGATGACCAAAGGGATTAAGACTGGGCTGGTTTAACCCCCGAAACAGCTGACTTGAGAAAGATTAACTCTTGAATCCAAGGCATCAGCCTGGGAATCCAGTATGGGACTGATCAAAACCCCCTTAATGTGTCAGTGAGGAGGCCTAGGTAATCTCTTGAGCTGTGAGCAGCAGACCAATACCCATCCCGAGTATACACATGGACTTTGGACTCCCATCCAACAATGTGAGGTGCACTCTCACCCTGAACTCTTGGGGAAGTGTCTAGGCCCTGCCCTATATGAAATGACAGACTATGGACCCCCCATGGAGGCCCTCACCCTCCCTGGGGAAATGAGGGGATAAGGGGGGGAGGAGGGCACGGGAGGAGGGGAGGGACAGGGGATAGGGACCTGGAACTGACTTGTGAAGCAACCTTGTTTCTTATCTAAATTTAAATTGAAAAATAAACTTAAAAAACATTCAGAAATAGACCTGAGTAAGTGTATTATCTCTGCTTGATCATTTGCCTAGCCAAGAAATCTCCTGCAACTAAAATATAACTTTGGATTGCATGGCTGTGGCTCATGCCTTAGAAGGCTTTGACAGGAAGATATCTGTGAGGTCAGCAATAGCCTGCTCTACAGAGTGAGTTCCAGGGCAAAGCTCCAGAAAAAGCCTGTCTTAAAAACAAAACAAAATAAATCATCAATAAATAGCCCCCCACAAATATCAACCAACCAACAGCAGCAAAAACACCAAAAAACAAAATGTAACTTCACATCTCTTTGGCTCCATCAGATTCTTTTTATAAGTCTCTACTCTTTAGCAAAATCAACTTGTGTCTTTGCTTAAACTTTCCTTTATATAGTCTACTCCTTCAGAGGTTTTGTTGAAGCATTGGAAAATGGAGCCATCATTTCTTTGTTTACTTTTATTAGTGATTCTCCCTAGTCACTACAGTCATTTATGTTACCTGACCTTTTACTTTCTATAAAATCTAAAACAAAGCAGATATGATTTACAGAGACCTGATTTAAATCATTTACAGACTTCCCAATACAATTATCTGCCCAGTCCTTCTCTGGCTTTAAAAGAGAAGTTTAAGTGTTCTGTGAATATTTACCATTAACTTGAGCAAATTCTTCCTGCTTGACACTTGCAGCCCTTTCCTCTGGCCAACCTTGGGACACCCTTCCAGGAACAGAAATATCTCAGATAACAACTTAAATACAAAATGCACAAAAAATGGATTAACACAGTATTTAAAGTAAAAAGATTAACGTGTATTGACAATGGCATAAACAGCATCTTTCCACACAGATAAGAACCATTAATATCTGAAAGGGTATATTGCTCAATATGTATGATGTGTATGTGCCAACTGCTGACTGAGGTGGTTAATGAATGCAGTGCTCCCCTTAAAAATGATAACATGTGCTGAATGCACAGCAGCAAGGAGAACTGAGCTTGGAATATTTAGCACTTGTCATGCAAAGTACAAAAGATGCAACATTTAGGCACATTATTACATATATTGGTAAAATGTTCACTGTGCCCAGCTTCTGTTTCCCAAGATAGTGCTCAGCCTGCTGTAACTTCAATTCTGGAGATTTTTGCTATTTTGTGGCCTCTGTGGTTACTGCAAGCATGTACTGCATAGACAAACATTCAGAAAAAATACCAATACACATAAAATAAAAATTGAGCTTTGAAATATGTTGAGTATCATGTTTTCCTTGACACATCCACAAACTATTCTCATGCATGATGCCTTTCCTGGTAAATTTCACATTGTTGTTATGTGAAACCATGTAATCCTGGAGCTCATAACCTATATAAACCATACGGGCCTCAAACTCCCAAGTATCCAAGTAAATTTTGTACTTGTCTGCTTTGATTGTGTTCAGTATCATTGGGCAGCCTCTGAAGAATGCAGAAGTAGTAGCTATGTCCAGGAAGAGGCATGTTTCTTGCAGACTCACTTTTGTGTGGACGCAATGAGCATGGCTGCTGCTGGGCACTTGCAATGCCTAAAGTTCAGGAATGGCAGAGCCTTAGCACACTCAGTGAGGTTGGGAGCAAATCCAAAAACAACTAGAATAGAAAAAGCTCAGTCTTGGATGCTGTACCGTCAGGATGATAGTGAAAGGGGAAACCCCATCCTCATCCTTTCTTCATAGGTATAGAGACAAATTCAACAACAATGTGAACTTGCCCATGTAAGACATGTACAACTTCATTAAAACATCACAGAATGCCAGAAGATGCATCCAAAGCCCCTACTCTCCCTAGAAACTTACCTATAATTATTAGGAAATGGCAACACAGAACAAATCCCAAATACACTGTACTTTATTCTGTGTGGAAGAAAGAAGGGGGGACTTATTCAATATGGGAGCTGCCTTTGGATGAGATTGTGTCTTGCCTAATGAAAAACATGGGGCAAAGAAAAACAGAATTATTTACATCATAAGTGAAAGGCCATGACTCCCCGAAAAGAGGGCATTTGTTGTTCTACCATCAAAGATATTGCAGTATTTCCAACTCACATGGGTTGGGAGTGAGACTACAGGCCTCAGAGATGTACGTAGGCATATCTCAAGTGGAAAACTATACATGCAAACCAGAGCAGGCACAGTGCGTACCTGGTCTACACAGTACTTCATCACAGCATAACTCTGGAACATTGAAGGTTTACAAACTGACAAATGTCTGGCAGATGGTTGGATTTCTCTCTGGTATCCATACTCAGTAGTAGTCTTTGAGTTTGTGGAGAGTCACCTTTTTATAGATAAAATATGGCTTGGAACTTAGTTTTCCATCATCCTGCCTCAGTTTTCCAAGTCCTGGGATCACATCCATGAATTATTATGACCAGCTCCTTTTTTGCAAATGTTAAAAAATCAAGAAATATGCATATTCTAAAATGGTCCCAGGCATTTCCCAGAGGGGATTCTTGACATTTGGAAATGTAGGGACCAGTGTTTCTTGAGTGGCTACTTTATTCCCAGCCTGAGACCCAGAGCAACATATCATCCTGTGAGAGATGGAGAGTCCCAATGTAATGATCTTATTAGTTTCAAGAGAACCCATTCTGTTCAAGAAAAGACTTAATTTATTTTCCTGACAAAGGGAGCCCTACCTCTTCCTCTCTGTATGAGAGAAGCAGTTCTAGACATTTTGCTCCCCAAGGAACTGATTCCTTGTGCATTTCATGGCTTTCTACCCCTCTATCACAATAATACTCTTTCTCCCCTGACCAACACTACCATCTTTTATCTTCACAGGAGACAACATACCATAAACAAAGTCATTTAGTGACGATCTAAGCCAGTCTGGAGTGCAGGGACTTAGCCCAACTACAGAAAGCTGAGCTGGGTCCAAGGAATGTAGTCACCCTACCTTTTACCTAGTGAACATGAGCTGTTCATGCAGTGACCTCATCTGGTTCAGTCTATGAAACCAGTCATCTTTTGTTGTAAACAACTCAGGACTTGCACATCTGGCTTACTCTCAGTGCCATATTTGTCTGGCTCATGTGCCCTACACTTGAGGAGGCATGCCCACCTCCAAACACCTTGTTGTCTAAAATTGCTCATCTACAATCAGGAACAGCAGTTTTTCATTTCATGGTGTTTGTTCCACAAGATTTAGACAACAGGCAAAATGATATTTATCTCTAAAATAATGTGATGATCTCTAGTTCTTCTTGTCTCGGGTATCTTGAGAACCTCATTGAATCAGTAGGGGCTTATAGAGAATAGACACAAACCAAGCAGGAAAAGCATCAATCAACAGGGCTATTTAGGCATGGAGGAATGACATAAAAGAGATGAAGTGTCTACTGAGCTAATGTTCAATATTTCTAGCTCGTTTAATACTGTCTGTTTCATGAAACTGGTTCAAAAAAGAAAGACCACAGATTCCATTATGAGTACATACAGTTTTGAATTCAGAGATGTTCTAAAAATCCAAAAACTGATCAATATTTCAAACTTCCACTCCAGATACCAGACACTGCCCTATTAACAAATCACAAGCATTCATGAACACAAGAGACAAGGGTGCAACTACTTGGTGGCCTTGGAAGCCACCCATGGTTTTGTTCACTGAGGCTTGCTTAGGAGAAAATGTTTGCTGCCCTCTGAGTAGCTGGCCAGCCCATTGGTTGTGTCCAAAGTGTACCCACTTCGAAGCCTGGCTACCTTAGTGCCCACGTAGAGAAGGCACAGAATAGGATGTGATATACCAAAGAAAAGGCCAGCAAAGGTACTAGGAAACAGACTTCAGATTATTGCCTCTTAAAAGATATATAAATTTGTTCAGTCTAATATGGAAACAGAAAAGTTTCAGGCAGTGGTTGTGCTAGCAGAAGAGTCCAGCACAGGCTAGGGAAAAGTCCTAATAGGTGAGTCAGATGGTCAAAGGAGCTCTGCTGGCTCATACTGGGAGTTCGGGCTGCAAGTTACAGGAGCCCTTTGATTTAGTGTGACTAAATGCTGTGTGGTCAGTCTGTGAGAAGTCAGTGCCATTCACTCATAACTTGTCTGTCCCAAATTAGAATTGTCCTCCCACATCAAAAAAATAATTAAGAAGAAATCTCTCACAGCTGTGCCCAGTCATTTTTGTTTTAATTCATTGTTTTCTAGCCAAGTTGACAATCAGTGATAGCCATCAGAGAATGCATCAGTAATAAAAATGACAAGTGTCTGTTTGTACTACTTTTGAGCTCCAAAGCCTTCATTTTCCTGGTATCCCAACCAAGTTTCTGGAATAGTGTTTTATCCACACCTTGCTGGGGAGATGAACAAACTGCAATGTGGCCCAAATTCTGATCTCTACAAGATCCGATTCCAAATCAGAATCCACTTTACTGAATTTGTACTTCAATGTCTAAAGGACACAGTCCAAAGAACCCTCATGGAGTCTGTGTTCAGGAAGTCATAGAAGCACATTTATGGGAGCAGAGTTCTTAGGTCTGGAGGATTTGCAGTTCATGTTTCTCAGAGACAACCTTTTGATCTGGAAAGTCTTTCAGGAGAAATTCAAGGACCACGAGACCAGAAAAGAAGACCTAGGCAGAGCTATGGAGTCTGTGTTCCTATCCTAATAGGTTCATCACTGACATGACTTTCCAAGTTTGGATCAGCAACCTCTTAGGAGGAAAAATAATGGACTTCCCTCATCCCAAGCCTTGCTCCCTGTGTTCCTAATTCTATCCCAGTTATGACCCATGCCACCTGTCACTATGTGGTCCTGTCTGATGGTAATGTCATCCTTTCCATGTAAAGGGACAGTAGCTGTCCCTGTGAGGAAGGATAATTTGGCTTTGTTCTTGGGAGGAAGCCAAGCACTTAACACAACAGGCTGTTGCTGGATTGGACTTTGGGCCCAGCCAGCACGTGCTACTTCAGAGACATGAGGGAAGGGGAGCCACAAGTTCATGGTCTCTTGTCAGGAGGTGAGTCAAGTCAGGAGTCCTGAGTTATGACCTGACCCACACAGGTGTGAGGGTTTTTCACAACCAGAAGGTCAAAGCCTGAACTTCACACTTCCTTGATATGGCATACTGGACACCTGTCTTGAGGTGTGGCATCATGATGGAACACTTAGCCAACATGCATGCTCATTGCTCTAATTTCCATCCCTAGATATGTAGGCAGGAGACAGAAATGTTGGGGCAATGTAAAACCAAAGGAGAGTGACAGCAGGTCTCCAGAGGCTGGAACCTCCTCCTCCTCCTCCTCTTCCTCCTCCTCTCCCTTCCCTCCACTCTCCTCCCCTGCTTTCCTCTTCTGTCATCTCCTCAAACCCTCTTAGGAGCTCTTCTTGTGTGGCTTTCCAGGCTTAGCTTTTGCTTTCATTCCAAACACAGAGTTGCCACAGACCTTGTCCTGTTTTCTGAGTGCCCAACAGGAATCTCTTACCCCAGGGCTCAGATGCATATAGGTACCCCTTTCTCTGCCCTGGGCCCGGGGATCTGCCTTCCTCCCTTTCCCCATTTCCTGAGACAACCCCCATCTTCCCAGTTGCCACCAGAGGCATGTACTCTTCCCAGCTGCTTCCTCCAAGTCAGGCAAACCCATCAGTCTCTCTGTCATCTGTGTTCCAGTGTCATTAAGGCCTCCTTCAGCTCTGGATCCCCAGGACCCCAGCACCAACCTTGTACTCATCCCTGACTAGCTTGGGTCTCTGCTCACAACCATCAGGAGAACTCATGTGTACTTGAGCCCACATTGTGCAGAAGTCATGAGTGGGCTCCATATCTGTACACCTGACAGATGCTTGCTGCTCTCTGCAGCTCCTCCTAGAGTCTCCTCCTCTGCCACATCCTCTTGTGTTCTCCCTTCAGGGATCTTGGGATGCTGATTTGGCAGAACACTAGCATGATAGAGAGGTGGGTAACCTTAAAGCCAGGCCCCATCTTAGGTCCCAGTGTGGACACCCCTGCATTTGGCACCTTCACTACTGAGTTATCCATAGAGCTGAGAGCAGAGGGGTGCTATGGTACCCTCTTCCCATTTTGCTAATCATTTGGCTTGCTTGGAGAGTGCCAAGAATCCATGTCCACTCACAACACCCCTTACTGTGAGACAACTAAACCTTGTTGCTGCCTGCAGAGAACCCCCTCTCAGGTTTCTAGTCTACTTGGTACTCACTTCCTCTTGGCAGGTGGAGCCCTGAGAAACTGGCCTTTGAGTGAAGGCACGACAGGACACTTGAAGATGTCACTCTGGCAGCCAGACCAGCATTCCAGTAGGAAACTGCTGTCCCCACTGTAGATGGGTGCAGTGGCATATGGCTACATATCCACTGGGTAGACTCCCAGTGTGATTGCTGGGAAACAAACTCAGATCCCTTCAAAAAGCAGCAAGTGCTCTTCAGACCCAATATTTTGTTTTGTTTTGTTTTTGAGACAGGGTTTCTGTTCAGCTCTGGATGTCCTGGTTCTCATTCTGTAGACGAAGCTGGCCTCTCTCTCCTAGATATCCACCTGCCTCAGCCTCCCACATGCTAGGTTTGAAGGTGTGTACCAGGAAGTGCATTGCTTTTTGTATTTCTTAGTTACCCATTTGAGTGAGTGAGTGTGTGTGTGTGTGTGTGTGTGTGTGTGTGTGTGTGTGTAGGGTTTAGGAGTGTGTGGGGGTCAAGGATATCTTGGGGGAGTTGTACAAATTATGAATTTTTTGGTGATGTTTTAAGACTTACTACATTTTTATTTCATTTGGGGTTGGGTTGAGACCAATATATCCATGTGCTGTCACAGGACAACTTGACGGAATGGGTTCTCACTCTCTACAATATGGGCCCTGCAGATCAAAGTCAGGTTGTCATGTTTACTGGCAAGCACCCTTACACATTGAGCCATCTCATGGGCTCAACCTTTATTTTTCCTTTTGAATTTTGTGGTAAAGGTGAGTATAGGGCTCACACATGCTAAGCAATCTCTCTTCCAGGCAACTCTTTGTTGAGATTGACTCATGGTGACATTTTTCTTTCTGTGTTTGCTTTTTTAAAGATTGTTTTTGTTTTTGTACATGAATGTTTTATCATCATGTATGTTTGTGTATCATGTGCAATCTTGCTGCCTTTGGTGGTCACAAGAGAGCATTGGATCCCATGCAGTTGGAGTTATCATGTGAGTGCTGGGAGTTGAACCCAGGTCCTCCATAAAAGCAGCAAGTGCTCTTAAACCCTGTGCCAACTCAACTTGGTGCAGTTACTTTCTTTCTTTCTTTTTTTGTTTTAGAAGATTCTGAGTTTTATAACAAACCATATTGTACAGACTTGTGGGCTTAACGGGTCCAGCCCAGCTGGGTACCCCACTTGAACCTTGCTGGGGTGCCTCCGCCCCTCCCTCAAGCTGCCCCATCAAGCCTTTCTCCAATCCCAGGCCCCCTCCCTCCTGCCTTTGGTGGGCCCAGGTCCTGCCCCCAACCCAGGCGCCTTCCTGTTACTTCAGGTAGCTGGATAGATTCCCCTCCCCCACCCCCATGTGGTACAATCCAGTTCACCCTGGTCTAAGTTGAGTGACACCTGGACTCAACTCCTCACTCAGGATCTTGGGACCCCGAACCCACACCAGAAGAAGGAAAGTGGTGGAGAGAGGGGAGGTGCCAAGAGTCTGTTACTAAATTCCCACAGCAACTAAGAGGGACCGTTTCCAGTCTTAGTACTGATTTCCACAGGGTTCCATTGGCTACTATTTCCACGCAAACAGGAGTGGCAGTTCCCTAGGCAAATGAGACACATGTTTCCATGACGATGAAAGAATGGGAAGAGCCAAACTGGATAAGTCCCATCTTGCTCATCTTTAAGCTCCCACCCCCAACTCAAGTCATATGGGTGGAGCTGTTCAAGACAGTAAGTGCTGGGGGTGGGACAGTCCAAACTGGGTACCCACGAGCCCAGTCTTGGTCAAGCTGGTCCCCTCACACCACAATCCCCAAGGTCCGAGGTTCTCCCAGTTCAAGTAACACTTCAGTACAGATGAATGTTCAAATATTGTGTAGAGAGCCAGGCAGGGGTCTGGGCTACCCCTGTCATCACTCCCCTTACCACGATCTGGACAACAGGTAGCCTGTGGCCCTACTCCTTGCAATAGCTGCCATTTTCAGTGGCATTCAAGGAGTCTGGGTGCAGGAAAGGAGTGGAATCTGGGTGGAAGGGAGAGGGGTAACCCCAGAGAGGGTACTATCTCCATATCTGCTCTTCTCCCAGCCCCCAGTCCTGGCATTTCTTGGCTTCTAGAGACCCCTATCTGATATCTGGATCCCCAATTGCTCCTCTGGCTTCTCTTTTTGGCCCCCCATCCCACACACTAGTTTTTGGTCTCTCAACCCTTGTTGGTCTGCTTTCTGCCCTCCCCACACCCAGTATCCTGTGTACTAGATACCACTTCCCCTCATTCTTCCCTACTTGAGACTTGCACCTTCACTGCCCCTCCCACCATCCCTTTGGCTCAGCCCCTCCCCAGTACCTCTTGACCCACTTCCCCAGGGGATGGACAGTGAGTGAAGTGGGGGAAGGGAGAGATGGGAAGCAAGAACCCCAGAGACATCAGTGCAGATGGGAGAGGAATGCTCGCTCAAGTCACTGGGCAGGAAGCTCAAGTCATTAAACTCAGAGGAGCACCAAGTCATGAAGAGAAATAGCCTGGCATCCCACGGGTGGAATAAAGGTGAGAGGTACAGTCCTGGGGGAAGGGAGCATAGGCACCCTACTAGCTGTCCTTGAGAAATAGTTTCTCTTCTGGGCATCGAAAGGGGCCAGGTGGCCCAGCAGCTGCCAACTGGGCACAAGCTTCAGGTGAGAACTGGCGGCAGGAGCATAGGTCCAGGTGGTGAAGACGTGAGCAGTGATGGAACAGTGGAAGGCAGTGGTTCGTGAGGTGGTGGCATCCAGCAAGATTGGCATTCACCAGTGTATCTTGGAGAGGGGAAGTGGGAGCTGGGAGGAGGTGGACACTTGGGTCCCCAACATGGGCTCAGTGATTCAAATCCAGGGCACTGAGCTGGACAGCATGGTGCAGTAAGAGCCTCAGGGAGGCATCAGTGAGTTCCAGGCCTGTCAGGCAAAGTTCTGCCACACCCTGCAGCCACCCTCTGCTCTCTGTTTGTCCTGGTTTAGTGTCTGGTGGAAGCAGCAGCAGCTCACGAAGCTGTGAGTCTTTGACATCTTCAATCCAGTGGATGTCCAAGAGCAGAAGTGATGGAAGTGGAGCCGAGCCCAGGGCTGAGACGGAGAGCCAGGAGCACCCGGAAAGCACCAACTCCTGCAGGCCTTGCAGTCAGTTCAGAAGCCACATGAGCTGCTTTTGGAGACACCTGTCCAGCTGATGTCCAGAGCACGAGGCTGGTGGTGAACAACTCCACTAAGCATGGGTGGGGCCAGTGACTTCCTTCGGCTTAGGTCCATCCTAGGCCACAGACGTTTGTCTTAGCACCAGCAGCTCCAAGTCCGGCAGACTCGCATGAAGACACATAGCTCTTGGGGTCCCAGGTTCTGAAAGACACGAAGCCAGGCAGCTCGAGGCAGGAGGTAGTCGGATCCAGCAGCCAAAGGTAGAGTGTCAGGCTCTGGGCTTCCAGGGGTTGGGCGTACCACGTGCTGCTCCAACTATGGAGGCCCTGGTGGTGGGGCAGGGCCCAGGGGCCAGGTGAGCAGTGGTCCCCCACTGCTAGGGCGTATAGCCCTCCAATCCCCCATGGTTCTCCTTTTGCCAGAGCTACCCCTGGCTGGCCGCTGACCATTGCGAGCCTCCCCAGCAGCTTCTTCCTCACTAAGCAATGTGCCAGATGAGTCTGAGTCTGAGACAGATTTCGAGTCTGAGGAGGACTAGGAGGTATCAGGCACCCGCTCCAGCAGCTGTCACATCCCCTTAAAACGCTCCAGTTTTTCCCTCTGTAGTGATGGGGATGGCACTGCAGGTCCCTCAGCAGATGCCATAGGTGGCTTTAGTTTCTCCCATCTCTCGTGAGGCAGCCCAGGGTGTGAGGAGCCGCCCTCGCTATCGCTATTGCCGTTAGAAGATGGCGCTGGCATCTGCTGTCAGTTGGAGTTAACCGTTTAAGCTGTGCCTCTCCCGTGGTGTCATCTGGGGTGATGTGCAAACCAACAATCCCGGCTCTACACGTCTCACTCGGAGCTCCTAGGCTTATATAAGGGGCTGGGTTTCTTAGCTTGGGGTCTCCCTCTCAGAAGCTGATCATCTATCTCTCAAGATGTATTAAAGCTTTACTGCAGAAGGATCCGAGTGTCCTGCGTCGTTCTTGCTGGCGAGATGGTAGCGCGGGACATCTGGTGCCGAAACCCGGGAACTCTTCAACATCGCCGGCGCCGCGGGAGACCCTCGGAAGACGGGGCGGATTCAGAACTGCAGGGACGTAAGTGCAGAGAGGTATGCTTTATCCTGAATACCCCTTTATCGACTTTGGCCTTAGTTTGTCATCACCGTGGGACGGGTCAGTGGAGGCTTTGGTGCTAGTCCTGTTTGTCCTTCTCCTTCATCGTGGCTGGTGCTGACAGAACGGTGCTGTCAGTCTGGTGCTGTCAGTCTGGTGCTGTCAGTCTGGTGCTGTCAGTCTGGTAACGAAGTTGAGCGCCGTTTTTAGATAAGCCGCTAGCGCGATGGGGTTGTCACAGTCAGTGGTTACTGCCCTACAGACTGTGCTAAAACAAAGAGATCTTAAAATTGCACCACGAACACTTCAAAATTTTGTGAAGGAGGTAGATAGAGTGGCACCATGGTATGCTTGTTCCGGGTCCCTCACTGTGGCCTCATGGAACAAGCTAGGTAAAGAACTAGACAGGAAGCATGCAGAAGGAGATCTCCACTTAGGTACCAAAGCCATTTGGAAGCTAGTTAAAAACTGCTTGGAGGATGAGGCCTGTCACCCTCCTATAATAGAAAGTCAGGGAAACTTAGAGGAAGTTCAGGATAGCATGTCAGAAACTGAACGGAGTGAGAGAATGGGAGCTCGCAAAAGGAAAGACATGTCTAAGAAAAAAGGCCCTCCCCAAGAAGTTAAGAAAGGGGAGAGAGAGAAGGGAGTGATCAATCACCCCCTAACAAATCTAAGAAAAAGAAAAAGCCAGAATCTAGTCTATACCCTACAGTAGAGCTAGAAGCCTTGGAGTGTGAGGAGCCGCCCTCGCTATCGCTATTGCCGTTAGAAGATGGCGCTGACATGTGCTGTCAGTTGGAGTTAACCGTTAGAAGATGGCGCTGACATCTGCTGTCAGTTGGAGTTAACCGTTTAAGCTGTGCCTCTCCGTGGCGTCATCTGGGGTGATGTGCAAACCACCAATCCCGGCTCTACACGTCTCACTCGGAGCTCCTAGGCTTATATAAGGGGCTGGGTTTCTTAGCTTGGGGTCTCCCTCTAAGAAGCTGATCATCTATCTCTCAAGATGCATTAAAGCTTTACTGCAGAAGGATCCGAGTGTTCTGCATCGTTCTTGCTGGCGAGACGGTAGCGCGGGACATCTGGTGCCGAAACCCGGGAACTCTTCAACATCGCCGGCGCCGCGGGAGACCCCTCGGAAGACGGGGCGGATTCAGAACTGCAGGGACGTAAGTTCAGAGAGGTATGCTTTATCCTGAATACCCCCTTTCTCGACTTTGGCCTTAGTTTGTCATCACCGTGGGACGGGTCAGTGGAGGCTTTGGTGCTAGTCCTGTTTGTCCTTCTCCTTCATCGTGGCTGGTGCTGTCAGTCTGGTGCTGTCAGTCTGGTGCTGTCAGTCTGGTAACGAAGTTGAGCGCCGTTTTTAGATAAGCCGCCAGCGCGATGGGGTTGTCACAGTCAGTGGTTACTGCCCTACAGACTGTGCTAAAACAAAGAGATCTTAAAATTGCACCACGAACACTTCAAAATTTTGTGAAGGAGGTAGATAGAGTGGCACCATGGTATGCTTGTTCCGGGTCCCTCACTGTGGCCTCATGGAACAAGCTAGGTAAAGAACTAGACAGGAAGCATGCAGAAGGAGATCTCCACTTAGGTACCAAAGCCATTTGGAAGCTAGTTAAAAACTGCTTGGAGGATGAGGCCTGTCACCCTCCTATAATAGAAAGTCAGGGAAACTTAGAGGAAGTTCAGGATAGCATGTCAGAAACTGAACGGAGTGAGAGAATGGGAGCTCGCAAAAGGAAAGACATGTCTAAGAAAAAGGCCCTCCCCAAGAAGTTAAGAAAGGGGAGAGAGAGAAGGGAGTGATCAATCACCCCCTAACAAATCTAAGAAAAAGAAAAAGCCAGAATCTAGTCTATACCCTACAGTAGAGCTAGAAGCCTTGGAGCTAGATAATTCTGATTCTGACACTCTGGATTCTAGCGAAGAAGGTGGTCTAGAGGAGGAGGTGGCACGGTATGAGGAAGAAAGATATCACCCTGATAGACACCGGCCACTGAAAACAAAAATGAATGTGAGGCCACCGCCTATAAATCCGGCGGGCTCACGCCCCTCAGCGCCTCCGCAGTATGAGCTTCGGCTGAATACTGGTACTGACTCTTTTTTACCTTTAGAGGAACGGAGAAAAATACAAGTAGCTTTTCCAGTATTCGAGAATACGGAAGGCGGAAGAGTACATACCCCTGTAGATTACAATCAAATCAAAGAATTGGCCGAATCCGTTCGTAATTATGGGGTCAATGCTAACTTTACCACATTACAGGTGGAAAGGCTTGCTAATTTTGCCATGACTCACACTGACTGGCAGACGACAGTGAAAGCAGTGCTTCCCAACATGGGACAATACATGGAATGGAAGGCTCTCTGGTATGATGCAGCCCAGGCACAAGCTAGAGTTAATGCCACGGCTGAAGATGAGAATCAGAGGCAGTGGACATTTGAAATGCTGACAGGTCAGGGTCAACATGCCCTTAATCAAACCAACTACATCTGGGGTGTCTATGGTCAGGTGTCGGCCGCCGCTATTAAAGCATGGAAGGCCCTCACAAAAAGGGGAGAGTCCAGTGGACACCTTACAAAGATTGTCCAAGGACCCCAAGAGCCATTTTCAGACTTTGTGGCCAGAATGACAGAGGCCGCCAGTCGCATCTTTGGTGATTCAGAACAAGCTATGCCCCTGATTGAGCAACTTGTCTATGAACAAGCAACCCAGGAATGTCGAGCGGCTATCGCCACTCGCAAAAGCAAAGGTTTACAAGATTGGCTCAGAGTGTGCAGGGAGCTGGGGGACCCCTAACCAATGCAGGACTAGCTGCCGCCATTTTATAAACGCACAGGTATAGAGATTTATCTAATCGAAAAGCTTGTTTTAATTGTGGGAAAATGGGGCACCTTAAGAAAGATTGTCAAGCCCCTGAAAGAACAAGAGAATCGAAGCTTTGCCGTCGTTGTGGTAAAGGTTATCATAGGGCTAGCGAATGCAGGTCAGTCCGGGATGTAAAAGGGAGGCTTCTGCCCCTATTGAAGAACCCAAGGTACCCCAATCAAAAAACGGGTCACGGGGCCCATGGTCCCAGGGCCCTCAGAAATATGGGAACCAATTTCAGAAAAGCAATCAAGAGGAAGTAGAGGTTTCCGAGGAACCCCCGGAATGGACTTGCGTGCCGCCTCCGACTTCTTACTCATGCCCCAAATGAATGTTCAACCGGTCCCAGTCCATTCCCCTGGACCTTTGCCCCCTGCCACCATTGGGCTTATTCTGGGCCGTGGCTCCTTAACTTTACAGGGACTCATTATATATCCTGGAATTGTTGACCCGTATCATAAAGAGGAGATTCAAGTTCTCTGTTCTAGCCCTCGGGGTGTATTTTCTATAAAGCAGGGAGATAGAATTGCACAACTGGTGTTGCTGCCCTCCCTCGGGGATGGAGAAACCTACACTTTACAAAAAAGGGCTATGGGATCTTCTGGAAGTGATTCAGCCTATCTGGCTATACCCCTAAATGAGAGACCTACAATAAAATTGTTAATTAATGGAAAAGAATTTGAAGGGATAATGGATTCGGGAGCAGACAAAAGCATTATTTCACTCCATTGGTGGCCGAAGTCTTGGCCCACTGTTGTTTCATCTCATTCTCTACAAGGTCTTGGATACCAGTCCTCTCCTGCCATCAGTGCCTCAGCCTTAACCTGGCGGAACGCTGAGGGCAAACAGGGATGTTTTACCCCCTATGTGTTGCCACTCCCTGTAAATTTATGGGGACGGGATGTGTTACAAGCCATGGGCATGACCCTAACTAATGAATACTCCCCCAGGCATCAGCCATTATGGCAAAGATGGGGTATACAAAGGGTAGAGGCTTGGGTAGGCAAGAACAAGGCAGAATAAAACCCATTACACAACATGGAAATCGTGGTAGAAAAGGACTGGGTTTTATTTAGGGGCCGTTGAGGCTTCACGACCCATACCGTGGAAAACAGAGGAGCCGTTATGGGTCTCTCAATGGCCTCTATCCTCTGAAAAATTAGAGGCTGTCACAAGATTACTGCAAGAACAGGAACGGCTGGGGCATCTAGAGCCTTCTACCTCCCCATGGAATACACCAATTTTTGTTATTAAGAAGAAATCTGGGAAGTGGAGATTACTCCACGACCTGCGGGCCATTAAAAATCAGATGCATCTTTTTGGCCCTGTTCAAAGAGGCCTTCCTTTTCTTTCTGCACTTCCTCAAGATTGGAAGCTTATTATTATAGATATTAAGGATTGTTTCTTCTCTATTCCACTTTACCCACGGGATAGACCAAGGTTTGCCTTCACTATCCCTTCTCTTAATCATATGGAACCAGACAAGAGATTTCAGTGGAAGGTACTGCCGCAAGGCATGGCCAATAGCCCAACAATATGTCAGCTGTATGTGCAGGAGGCTTTGGAGCCAATTAGGAAGCAATTTACATCTTTAATCGTTATCCATTATATGGACGATATTCTTATTTGTCACAAAGAGTTAGATGTTTTACAAAAGGCTTTTCCCATGCTGGTGGCTGAATTAAAACAGTGGGGATTAGAGATTGCCTCAGAAAAGGTTCAAATTGCAGATACAGGCCTCTTTTTGGGCTCAATGATTACTCCCAAAAATATAGTTCCTCAGAAAATAGAAATTCGCAAAGACCACTTACAAACATTAAATGATTTTCAGAAACTTCTGGGAGATATAAATTGGTTGAGGCCCTTTTTAAAAATTCCATCTGCTGATCTAAAACCCCTCTTCGATCTCCTGGAGGTTGAGCCTCATATCTCCTCACCCAGAAAATTTACCCCTGCCGCCCACCGAGCCTTACAGATGGTGGAAGAGGCCTTACAGGAAGCACAATTACAACGTATTGAGGAGTCACTACCTTTTAATCTGTGTGTTTTTAAGACAGCTCAATTGCCAACTGCAGTCCTGTGGCAACATGGACCATTACTTTGGATTCATCCAAATGCTTCCCCTGCTAAGATTATTGACTGGTACCCTGATGCTCTTGCACAGCTCGCGCTTGCGGAATAAAAGCAGCTGTTACACATTTTGGCAGGGATCCTGATTCCTTGATTGTGCCTTATACTGCTGCACAAGTTCAGACCTTGGCAGCCACATCTAGTGATTGGGCAGTTTTAGTTACTTCCTTTTCAGGACAAATTGATAATCATTTTCCAAAGCATCCAATTTTACAGTTTGCCCTAAACCAGGCTATAGTGTTTCCACAAATGACAGCTAAAGACCCACTCCCAGATGGGACTGTGGTGTACACTGATGGATCAAAAACTGGTATGGGAGCTTATGTGGTCAAGGATAGGGTTATATCTAAACAATATAATGAAACTTCACCTCAAGTTGTAGAATGTCTGATAGTACTGGAGGTTCTTGAGGCTTTTCCAGGACCCCTCAATATTGTATCAGATTCCTCTTATGTGGTTAATGCAGTTAATCTCCTTGAGATAGCTGGAATAATAAGATCCTCCAGCAGAGTTGCTAACATCTTTCAGAAGATACAAGCTGCCTTGTTAAATAGGAGATTTCCTGTTTTCATTACCCATGTCCGAGCACATTCTGGACTCCCAGGTCCCATGTCCTTAGGGAATGACTTAGCGGACAAGGCTACAAAGCTGGTGGCCGCTGCCTTGTCTACCCATGCACAAGCAGCAAAAGAATTCCATCAGCGCTTTCATGTGACGGCTGAGACCTTGCGCCGTCGTTTTGCTCTATCCAGGAAAGAGGCTAGGGAAATTGTTACTCAATGCCAGAATTGCTGCGAATTCTTACCTACTCCCCACATGGGAATAAACCCACGTGGCATTAGACCATTGCAGATGTGGCAGATGGATGTTACTCATATTCCCTCTTTTGGAAGGCTTCAATATGTTCATGTTTCTGTTGACACCAGTTCTGGCGTAATGTTTGCCACACCCCTAACAGGGGAAAAGGCCTCATATGTGATTCAACATTGCCTTGAGGCCTGGAGTGCTTGGGGAAAACCCAGAATTTTAAAAACAGACAATGGACCAGCATATACCTCTCAAAACTTCCAACAGTTTTGTCGGCAAATGGATGTTACCCATCTAACTGGCCTACCTTATAACCCTCAAGGACAGGGCATTGTCGAAAGTGCCCATCGTACACTCAAATCATATCTGATTAAACAAAAGGGGAGTATTGAGGATGTTCTACCCTCGGTACCAAGAGTTGCTGTATCCATGGCACTTTTTACCCTTAATTTCTTGAACTCTGATGCCCAAGGCCACACTGCGGCCGATCGCCACAGTTTAGAGCCTGATAGGCCAAAAGAAATGGTAAAATGGAAAGATGTCTTGACTGATCTCTGGAAAGGCCCGGATCCTATTCTAATAAGATCCAGGGGAGCTGTGTGTGTTTTTCCACAGGAGGAAGAAAACCCCCTGTGGATCCCTGAAAGACTCAATCGAAGAGCTCCTTCACAACTCCAGAATAAGAAGGATGGAGGCCAAGTGGGTGATGAAGACTCTACTACTCGGGATGATGGTTCCTAGTATGATGGGAGAGTTACGGTGGGCCATCATGTCTACCTTCCCCTACCGATGCCAGTGATGCAGAATGCCCAGGTGTTCCCTAGATTTTTCACAACTAATAGAGAGTTGAGGCTTGCCTTTTTGCCTTTAGATCCTCAGATACAGAGTTTTCAGGATGAGAGAACCTTGTCATTAGTAGGAAGCTTGTGCTTTACTGTGATTTCTTCATTAAAGGATAATTTTATTCATATGGATCCAGAAAGATCTAATGCTAATCCTTTTGAATTAATGGAAGCTGTACTGATCTTTCTCCTATGATAGTGAGAAGGGACAGATTACTTTTGATTGGAAAGGGGCATTAGGCAACAGTCTGAGTGAGGGACAGAGCTATGGATCATCTGATTGGTCCTCCTCCAATGTTAAGTATACCCCTTTTAAGAGAACTAATTATTCAGCTGCTCCAATTTGTGTTTGGCTGCCCTTTATTTGAGTTGTGAGTAATGATACCTTAGGTAAGAATCAGAAAGAAATAAATTGCTCTGCTTAGAATTGTTTTTATGCATTATGCTGGGATGCTATTAAGCACCCTTTTGCTTTGGTAATGCGCATGCCTCGATTTGTTCCAGTTCCTGTTGAGACGCCAAGTAATTTGAGTTTGTTTAGGGAAAAGCGAGATTTTTGGGATCTCTGCTATTATTGTGGGCCTGATAGCCACCGCCGCGGTTACTGCTTCGGTTACCTCCTCGGACCTTGCACTTTCCGCCACTGTGCAGACAACTCAAACCATTAATGAACTATAGGCCACTGTGACCATGGTCCTAGATAAACAGGCCACTGCCAATTCTCAGATACAAGGAGGCCTGATGTTGGTAAACCAACAGATTAATTTGGTTCAGGAACAATTGGATATATTGTGGCAGATGGCCCAATTGGGATGTGAACAAAAGTTGCCTGGCCTTTGTGTCACTTCAGTACAATATGAGAATTTTACAAGAGCAGCTAACCTGTCACAAGCTCTGTCTCAACATTTATTACAGAATTGGACTTTTGAGTTTGAGCAGACACTCTGTGAGTTGAGAGTGGCGTTACTGCAAGTGAATTCGATGCGTCTGGATCTTTCTCTGATGGAAGGCCTCTCCTCCTGGATTTCATCTGTATTTTCTTATTTTAAGGAATGGGTGGGGGTGGGATCATTTAGCCTAGTTCTCTGCTGTGGAATAGTGTTGATGCTTTGGATGGTGTGTAAGCTCAGAGCCCAAACAAAAGAGACAAAGTGGTGGTGGCACAAGCACTTGCTGCCTTAGAACACGGAGCCTCCCTGACATTTGGTTAACCATGTTAAAGCAATAGGTCGCTGGCCTCCCGGCTCTTGCACCCCACGAGGCTAGTCTCATTGCACGGGATAGAGTGGGTAGGCTTCAGCAGCCCAAGGAGTTGCAAGGCTAAGCACTGCACAGGAGAGGTCTGCGGTATAACGACTTTCTCCTGGGAGATAAGTCATCTTGCATGAAGGTTCTATGTCATGATCTCCTTCCCCCAGAAAAACGACATCGGACTGGTCAGGGCTCCCTCTGGGGATAAGACCCTGGAGAGGAGCTTTGTACATGTTCCGAATTTGCACATGGGGATTTGACCTCTATCTCCACTCCAAAGTTGTGGGTGTCCTATTGCTTCAAAAATAAATGAATAGGGGGAGATGTGAGGAGCCGCCCTCGCTATCGCTATTGCCGTTAGAAGATGGCGCTGACATCTGCTGCCAGTTGGAGTTAACCGTTTAAGCTGTGCCTCTCCCGTGGCGTCATCTGGGGTGATGTGCAAACCACCAATCCCAGCTCTACACATCTCACTCGGAGCTCCTAGGCTTATATAAGGGGCTGGGTTTCTTAGCTTGGGGTCTCCCTCTCAGAAGCTGATCATCTATCTCTCAAGATGTATTAAAGCTTTACTGCAGAAGGATCCGAGTGTCCTGCGTCGTTCTTGCTGGCGAGACGGTAGCGCGGGACACCAGGGTGGCAGGATGAGAATGCCTAGCTCGGATTCAGAACACTTGGGGGCAGAAGACTGGGGCTGTCTGGGTTCGCTCCTCAGAGGAGGCAGGCATTTCCCCCCACCTTCTGCAAACGCCTCTCTCGGCCTCCTTTCACCTTCTCCCTTGGGGTTGGGGGCTCATTCCCTGCCTCTCTCACCTTCCATTTGGTGGTTGGGCCAGCAGGTAAGGGTCCCTGTCTTCTGGGCAAAGGTGGTTGTGGTGGTGGTGGCAGCTCCTTTGTCAGCTCCATCCACCCCTTAGATTAGTGCCTTCATCACCATTGTCAGCCCTAAGGCTCCCTGGATGGACGCCCACCTGCATCCTTGCTTGCCCAAGCTTCCTGGGTACATCAGGGGCACTCTCAGAAGTTGGGAATCTCTGAATTAATAACACCCTCAGCCTTTGCCATCTTCAGGCAGCCAGGGTGGACGATCTCTTTGCAAATTGTACACTCCATGAGGCTCAAACCAAATTTCTCTTCCTCTCCTTCCACTGTAGCCGCCATCCCTGCCTCCCCACACAAGAGGCATACAGCTGCACAGGCGCAGTGCACTGCCAAAACAGGCACAACTGCTTCATGCGCCCAGGCCCGCTCCCCTCCCCCACCTGAACTTCTTCATGTCTTGCAGAAGTGGCAATGCCTCCACTCAGTTCGGACACAGGCACGGCAGGGGTGGCAGCGGGTTCGGCATCGGTGTGCTCAGGCTCCGGGTCCCTGGCTGCTCGACAACATTTGGGGTGTCAGCAACACTGAGGGGTCACACGTGTCCCGTGAGCCATCTCTTCCCTTCTAGGCTGCTCCCAGGAGGTCGGCGGCCATTGGCGGCGGGGGATGGGAGGGCGAGTGGCACTGTGTGTGGAACTCACAGAACACCCCACTGCCCCCCAGGGCCCTCGGCCCCTCCCTCCGGTGGAAGCCAGGAAGGCAGCGAGTGCAGATGGGGAGTGCTGTGGGCAAGGCCTTCCCATGGGCTGCAGTGCAGCCCTTCCAGGGGAGGTACTTCTCTGGTGGGGCTCAGTCCCACAGTCCCCCCTGAGACCAACAGGGGCTCCTAGGGCACAGGGTGCTCAGCTTCTGCCTGGGCCTCACTCAATCCCGGGTACTAGTCTCAGCTCTCTACCCCCACCTCTCCCCAAAGCACCCAACCCTTAACTGGCTCCTTCCCAGCTCCAACTTGCAGTTACTTTCATTAAGGGTTCTTTTAGTTGGATTGACACTAAGTTCTGCAGCCCTGATATTATATTACCGCCAGGACAGGGAGCCAGATCTGCCTGAGTGCCTGCACTCATGCCTGTTCAGGGTTAGAGTTACTCTATGTACTCCCTATACAGGGAGTATACTCCCTATGTACTCCCTCTACGAGGGGTGGGCACAGGCAAAAGAGTTTTGAGGCAAGATGGCAAGTTCTGGAACCAAGTCAGTTGAAGTACAACCTGTGAGCAAGGCCAGGCTGGACACCAGCCATGCTGTCATGCCTGGGAGAATCAGAGCTTGCACTCTGCTTTTCCCAGCTGATTCTCTTCAAGTCCTTGAGGGTCTGCCTGGTAACTCCTATCCTATACAGGCTAGGAGTCTGTAGCTTGCTGGCTCTGATGCTGGCCTAGACAGTCCAGGCCATTGTATGTGGATGCACAGACTGACCCACATACTTGACAAGCTTCTTCACTCCAATCTGAATATGCTTGGGTGATTTCTGCAAAGAGAGGGTTTTAGTTTCCCTGTTCCATCATGCTGCCTCCTGATTTTCTGCACAGGGTCCCCTGCTCCAATGGTCAATGAGAAAGAAATGAAACACAACACGACCCACACTGTGCTGCTTCTTGCTTTATCTGCAGTACCTTGTGGTGATGTTTTGTTTATGATCTAATTAATAAATCTTGCCTGAAGATCACAGTGCAAAGCTAGCCACAGGCACAGAGGCCAGTTAGTGGTGCTATGCACCTGTAGTTCTAGAAGCCACACTAGTTAGTCATAGAATGCAGATGGTGGTGGTACATACCCTTAATCCCAGAAGTGGGAAGACAGAGACAGATTGATCACTCTTTGTGCAAGGCCTCCCTGACCTAATTGATCCACTCTAAAAGAGAAACAGAACTCACACAAAGGTGAACTCAGCATTTAGTATCCCATACCCTAATCCCAGCACTAGAGAGGAAGATAAGGCAGGAGGAGGCAGGAGCTCAAGGAGTCTGAGGAGCAGTGCAGTTGGGAGTAGTCTGAGTTTCATGGATCACCGCTTCAGTCTGAGCATTGGTGGAGGTGAGAATGCTCTAGTGGCTGACTGCTTTGCTTCTCTGACCTTCAGCTTTAACCCCAATATGTGTCTCTGGGTTGTTAATAATTTATGTTACAGTACCTGGTACCCACCAATGCTTCTGGTGATGTTGTTGCTGTTTGTAAGCTTTGTAGACTTGCACCAGTGTAGAACCTTGGTGTCTCCTTAAGTCCAATGTAATAGGTGTAGAAAACAAGCACATCCTGAGTATGCCATAGAGAGTCAGTTGCTGGCACCACCATAGCACACAGAAGCACAGGCCCATCAAGATGACTCAGTGTTGAAGGTGGTCCAGCAGACATGTGTTAGTTTCCTGTGTCTGATGCATGAGACTGTCCCCTTTGACAAAATATGCTTGTGCTCTACAGACAGTCTCAAAACTTCTGCATCTCCCTTGGATTTCTAAGAAAGGTTATTAAAGGGAAGGTGGCCTGACCACTGACTGTCCCTTCCCATAATAGGTCTCTGTTTCAGCCAAAGGAAGGAAGCCTCCTGAGGGAAGGAAGGTCATTGCCTAGGAGCAAATGAGGGACTCAGCTAGGGGTAGGTGGTGGTGGCTAAAGCAGGGACTCTGGAATAGGGAAGGGCTGCCAGGCCTCCTCTAGAACTATCACAACAATCTGTCATCAACATGGCTATAGGTCTGCCTGATCCAGACAGTTCTTCACTTCCCAGGTGATCCTAGATTATGTCAGGTTGACAGTAGAAACTGACCATTAAGGGGTCTCTGTCAGAAATGAACTGGTTCAAGTATTTATGATTGGAGCAGGAGCAGAGTGCCTGAGGGCACAGTCATATGCCCACAGAGCTGCTTGCATTCCCAGGGAGGAGCTGGGGTTGGCCAGGAGCTGTTTTTTGCTAAAGGTTTAGGGCCTTTGCAGAAATTACATCCAAGAGGGATGTTTGACATCTGAGTACTTGGGAAGGAAAGCAGGGAGATCAGGAGTTTAAGGTTATTCTTGGCCACATGGGGAGATTCAGACCAACCTCGGCTACATGAGACCGTATCTCAAACAACAAGAAAACAAAATAAAAAATTTTGTTTTTCCAGCTGGGAATAAGCAAACTCCATGAGCTGGGCTAGGATTTTCTCATGTGAATCACTGAAAGCATCATTTCTGCTGAGTCAGTCAGGGATCAGAACCTGCCTGGGTTTAAACAGGGTCCACACCTAACAGTCACTCTGACCCTTAGTGGATATATGCAGGCATTTTCTTTGGATTTTGGCCTTTAGTGGATACAGTCAGAGCTTCTGGTTGGGACCTTGGTGTCAACATGACACCCTGGATAGGACTTCACTAGCCCAGATGTAGCACTATTAAAGTTAAAGACCTATTTTTTATTTCATTTTGTCATTGTTGGCATTTGTTACTGGCTTCTTGGCACATGTGACATCAGAGAACAGCTTTGTTGGGTCCATTTTTTCTTCCATATTCAGAAAGTTCCCGGGATAGATAAAATCTTAAGGTTTGCCAGGAAAGCGCCTTTATATGCTCAGCCAACCAGCCAGTGAAACCATCCCTCCTTTGTAGACACAACCATGAAGTTTCTATATATCTGAGGATATCATTGAATTCCTCAATGCTGGGTTGGCCTTAAGAAAAGACCTACTAACTTCATAGGTCCAGGAGGTTGGAGGGACTGCTGTCATTATTCTAGCTGAGTTTGTAGAAAATGAAGTTTCTTGGTTTCTCTGTGTAACAATACCAGCTGTCCTGGAAAATTTCTTTGCAGACCAGGAGAGCTGGCCTCGAACTCACAGAGGTATACCTGCCTCAGCTTGTGAATACTGGACTAAAGGTGTGTGTGATGCAATGCTTGGCAGTAATTTGTTATTCTAAAAAGTGATTTTGGGGAGGTAGAGAGATGGCTCAGCAATTAAAAGCACATGCTGCTCTTACCTAGGACCCAAGTTCTGTTCCCAGGGTAAGCGTCTGGCAGCACAACTGTTGCAGTTCCAGCTTGAGGACTCACCAAATCTGGCCTGTGCTGACATTTAAATTTTTACCTGAACCTTGAGCCACCATTAGGGTTCTGAGATCGCTCAGCAAGCAAAGCATAATGATGAGTGTTTGGCACCCAGGAACTAAAGGGACGGAGAGAACTGACTCCTATAAGTCTTCCTTGAATCTCCATGGGTAAGATGCAAACAACAAAATGAATGTTTTTGTTTTTGTTTTGTTTTGTTTTAATTTGTTTTGCTAAAGGCACCAATAGAACCTTTGGCCATAGACAAAATTGTCCCTTCTGTTTCCTCTGTCCACAGATGTCAGCCAGGTGCTGCACCTTTTCTCCCAGGCCAAGAAAGAAGAAGCCTTGATAAACCATGAGGGATTTGAAGAGGTTCAAGTTATGCCCACCTGCAGCCAGTGATACTTCAGTCCAGATGTCCTCAGGGAATACAGTCCCCTTCCAGGAAAGGACTAATCACAGTGCAGGCTTGACCCTTCAGTGAGCTCATGTAGCTTGGCCTGCCACATTGTGAGCATTTCCCAGCTGTCTTTCCAGCCCAATTCTATTTCCTCTGAGCCTTGTTCACATAGACTGAAGGAAGTTTGGGTTAGGTAGTATTATGAGTAATTTTGTGTGCTTCCTTTTTCCACACTTTCCACTTGGGTGGCTCTGAGTATTGAGACTGACATAGCTGGTTATCCCCGGACCTTTTCCCTACAATCGCTTCCCCTTTGGCCTAAAACATAACAGCATGACAATCTCCTGATTCCTTACAAAAGGCAGATATTTTAGGACCTCAGGAAAAGAAGGGTCAGTGGGTCCTGTTCATCAACCCCAGGCTCCCAAAAAGAGTGCTTTCTGGCTTACTTAGTATAGCCAATGTAGTGACAATCCCAAGTGTCCACTTTTATGGCCATTACAGAATTACTCCGACGATTCAATGCTCAACTGAGAAGCCAGGACTATAAGTTCCTGTGACTTCAATCTCTTTGGGGAACCCTGCCTCAGGTTGGCAGGACAGCTGTTTGCAGCCCTGAAGGGGGCAATGTGTGATGAGTCCAGGAGGATGTGGGCAATGACTGAACACCCCTGGGATTTGCACACAGAGTGAACTGTCAAGATGTCATAGAAGTTCTGAAGAAGCTATGTTGTACAGGGCCAGCAATCCTGATCAGGAAAGGTACTGGTTGCCATACCTGATGACCTGAGTTTCATCCCTGGAACCCACATGCTCATGGTAGAAGGAAAGAACTGACTCCTGCAAGTTGTCCTTCCTACTTGGACTCTCTCTCTCTCTCTCTCTCTCTCTCTCTCTCTCTCCTCTCTCTCTCTCTCTCTCTAAATGCCTCTATAAGTGAATGTAAAAATAATTGTGGCATGGCTCTGTGGTAGAGGCCCTAACTAGAAGGGTAGGGCTAGTGTGTAGCTTGGGTAAGCTTGCCTAGCATGTTGCAAGCCTTATATTTAATCCCAAGGATTGAAAAATAAAGTGTATTTGAATGAAACATTCAGTCTTTCTTGTTATAATTTCCTAATATACACAGCATAATAGGCTAGGCTTGATGGCATACTCCTTTAATCTCAGTACTCCAGAGGCAGGGGCAGAGGCAGGTGGATCTCTATAAAGTTGGTGCCAGCCTTGTTTTCAATATTGTGAGTTCCAGGACAGCCTGTGCTATGTAGTGAGTATAAGGATTCAGACATTATGCTGGCCTGTCACTGTTACCTGGTAGAATGCACTCAGGTCAGCCCAAGGTTCCATGAGTGCTAAGTCTGCATGCAGGTGTAAAGGGCCCCTGTAAAGGACAGATGCCCACCTACTTTCACTCTTTTTGCTCTCTCCTCTTGCTCTTCTCTTCCTCTCCTCCTCTCTTGCTTCCTTTCTTGCTCTCCTGCTCTACCCCTCTTGTTCCCCTAATCTCTCTATCTTATCACCCTCTGACTCCCCCTCCCCGCTTTAATAAACTCCATGATTAATGTGTCGCTTGGTTTGTGTTCTATTGCAATTGCAAGGTAACTTAAACAAAAGAGCAATAGTGAGACCTTGTCTCAAGAAAACAAAAGAAAGAAAAGAGTCACATTGTATGAAAGGAAAACTATTTGCTCAATACCCCCACCCCCCAAGGCCAAGTCATCAGCACAAAGGAGATTTCTTTGCCCCAGAAGGACATGGGAAGGGAATAAGAAACAAACACAGGAGATAGAAGTCAAGAGAGAAGTGGAAGGAACAAGAGAAAATTGGCAGCAATATTTGTCCCAGACGGGCAAAGGCCTGCCTCTCAGTAAAGGGGAGATAGACGTGGCCCATAGGCAAATGGTGGTATGGTGGTTTATAAAGGTAAAATGGGAAACCTTGTGTCAGGAAGAGGTATTTAATTTTAGTTTGGTATATTAACTAAGTGAGGCAAAGGGATTATTTTTTATTAAAAATCTATTTACCTTCTATTGACAGGATTGCACTGTGTAGCCAAGCCTAGCTTAGAATGCTTAATCCTCTAGTTACTAAATACTGAGATGTGTTCTATATCATGCTTGCAATAGGATATTATTTTATTTTTTATTTGTTTTTTTTGTTTTTTTGTTTTTGGTTTTTATGAGGCAAGGTTTCTCTGTGTTGTTTTGGAGGCTGTCGGTTCAGCCCAGCCTCGAACTCACAGAGATCTGCCTGACTCTGCCTCCCGAGTGCTGGGATTAAAGGTGTGCGCCACCACTGCCCGACAATTTTTATTTGTATTCTTATGATTTAATATATATACAGTCTTCTGCATGCATGCCAGAAGAGCATACCAGATATCATTACAGATGGTTGCAAGCTATCATGTGGTTGCTGGGAATTGAACTCAGGACATCTGGAATAGCAGTCAGTTCGCTTAAACACTGAGCCATCTCTCCAGCTCCAAAGGGGACTTTTTTTTGGTTTGTATTTTTGTTTCTGGTTTTTACGAGACAAGGTTTCTCTGTATTGTTTTGGAGGCTGTCGGTCCAGCCTGCCTCGAACTCATAGAGATCTGCCTGTCTCTGCCTCCCGATTGCTGGGATTAAAGGCATGCGTCACCACTGCCCAGCTCCAAAGGGGACTTTTGATTGCTGGATTTCAACATGTTGAGAGCTGGAATTTAGTTTTTAGTCACAGGCAAAGAGAAGTAGCTAAATAAGGGAAGGGACCTTGGAGACCAGCTTCAGGAATGTAACCTAATTGTTTTTATCAACACAGAGTGGATATGGAGAATAACAAGGCCTGTCAGAACCAGATGCTGGAATGGGACAGTGGCCTTTTAGTGTATAACTGAGTATATAGTACTTTTGCTGGGTCAGACATCTTGGGTGTAGAGTGCCCCGGCCCATGGGATCAGTCAGTGAGGACCCTAAGGGAGGGAGTTAGGATGGGGGGACAAGAGATATGAGAGATGGAGACAAGACAGGATTCTGATCAAGTCTCATTTATTAAAAATAATAGCAGTGCTTAAGTAGGGCAGGTGGCAGAATGGTGGGGGAGCAGAAGCTCTCCATGGCAGGATATGTTTCAAGGAGACAAGTCTGAAGTTGGGGAAGCCTGGACTGCAGGTCTTGAAAATATGGGAAGATAAGCAGACACAGAGAAATAGAAACTTAACTAAGTGCTAGTCTCTCAGAATACAGTAGGAATATTATGATGACTTTTATGCTATCCTTATTTAGCATAATTTATTTCACAGGTCCCCCTTTTTCTGTATAAAGTAAAAAGGCCATAAGCTGGGATATCCTTGAAGGGGCTGTGCCTGTCATAGGTCAGAGAATTTTGTAGATAAGGAGTGTGCAGTAGCCCTACCTGTCATTGGAGATGACATTACATGATGAGCATTCCTGTCTGAGGGGGCTATCGGGATGGCACACTCTCTGTCCTTCCTCTGTTGCCTGTCATTGGCTAACTACCCCAGCTCACTAAGGAGGAGATGAATCAAAAGTGATCTCAAAGCTACAAAATTTAAGTAGAATGTGATTAAAATTCGTCACAGTTGTCTCCCATTTCAGCCATGTCAAGACAGCAATAGTGCAGCTGTATAGGCTGCATCTTAATAGCATCCATTTGACTCTTAATGAAAGCCATCAATTTATTAAAGAGAAAAGGTCCTAGCAATAGGAAAATTGATAAACCCAGCAAGGGGCCTAACAAGGGAATAATATAGGGCAGAAGTCCATTCCCGGCCCTCCAAATGTGTTGATCAAACAGTTCTCTGTGGTGTTTCTTGAGTTTCTCTTGGTATTTTTTGATTTCATTTTTTGGCATAAAAGCACCATTTTTCCTGCAAAGTTAAACAAATGCTTCCCTTGTCTGCTGTAAGCAAATCTAGGCCTTTCCTATTCTGCAGAACTACCCCTGCCAGGGAGAGAACTTGGTCCTGAAGGTCCTGAACTGACTTGTAAATAGTCTTTGCATAATCAGCAAACTGTTTAGATAGCTTGGAATATGTTTTTACAGCTACTGACATGCCTGCAGAGCCAGTAGCTAAGGCTCCCAATACTTCAAGTTTCACTAACAGGGGAATGAATTAGATGGCCCTCTTATGCCTGAGAATAAGATAATCTATGCAAGGTATTGAAATGGGCTCACTCCCTGGTATAAATTCTACATCTGGATGAAGGGTAGTTAATACACATAACCCTGTATAATCGGATGGGACAAAGTCACTGGGAAGATGTGTGAAGGTTGCCTACATATCCTGCGAAGAGGTCTAGAAGCAACTTTAGCACCCAAGACTTTGATATCTTTGTGAATTTCTTCCATAAATACCAGAGAATGTTCACATTGAGTGGGGAGAATGCTGGTGAGTTTCAATGGTTTGGAGGCCACTACTTCTACCTCAGGATGCCATTAGCTGCCTGCACACTTCCAAGCTGACACTAAGAAGAAACTGATTGAGGCTAGGGGAAATGGAAGTGAGACATTAGAAGCCCTGAGAGGTTCAATCACACCAAGTTTGTTAAGGAGGGACCCAGCACAAGATGCCAGTGAAGGGATATCCCAAGTTTTCCTCTGCATTGGTACCTGTGAGGCAGTGTGATGTAGGTGGGTGGAGGCCATGGAAATGTGAAATTCATTTTATTTATTTATTTATTTATTTGGTTTTACGAGACAGGGTTTCTCTGTATTGTTTTGGAGGCTGTCAGTCCAGCCCGGCCTCGAACTCACAGAGATCCACCTGCTTCTGCCTCCCGAGTGCTGGGATTAAAGGCATGCACTACCACTGCCTGGCAAAATTCATTTTAAAAAATGCCTTACAGCTGAACCTTTTGAAGGCATTTCTCAATTGTGGTTTTCTTATTTGGGTAACTCTAGTTTGTGTCAAGTTAACATAAAACTAGTGAGCACAGGGCTGGAGAGATGGTTCAGAGGTTAAGAGCACTGTCTGTCTTCCCAGAGGTCCAGAGTTGAATTCTCAGCAACCACGTGGTGGCTCACAACCATCTATAATGAGATCTGCTGCCCTCTTCAGGCAGAACACTGTATACATAATAAATGAAAAATGAATAGATATAAAACAAACAAATAAACAAAAAATAGTCACCATAACTCTAATTAAACAGAGAACCAAAAGGGCAATTTGTAATTCCACAGAAAAGACATAAGCATGAAGCATGACTCTTTTTTTTCTAATTTTATATTGAGCTATACATTTTTCCCATACTTTCCCCACCTCTCCATCTCTTTCCACCCTCTTCCCCCACCCCTACACTCCCTATTTACTCAGGGGATATGATGTTTTCCCCCTTCCTAGCATGATTCATGTATGTCTCTCTTAGGTTTCTCTTTATTATCAAGGTCCTCTGGGATTGTGGCATGTAGGCGGTTGTCCTTTGCATTAAGCTAATTCCACTTAAGAGTGAGTACATATTATCTTTGTACTCACTCCACATACCAACTTCAGAAGGATCTGTAATGTCAGGTTCTTTGCTCTGGCTAGTCCCTCCACAATTCTTAGCCCTCCAAAAGCACATGGACACTATATTAATTATAAAGCTCTTGCCCAGTGGCTACGGTTTCCTATTGGCTAGCTGTATCATAATTATTAACCCATTTATATTTATCTAAGTAATTCCACATGGTCTTATCTTATGTGAGAAAGGTCCAGACCTCTTACTCCTTCTTCACTATACCTTTACAAGAAAAGATAGAAAAATATTTGCCTTCACAGTGCCTACTTAACAATAATTCTCAATCAGTTAAAAGATATCAGTGGAAGGCTCTCCCACAGAGCATGTTAAATATCCTCACTTTGTGCCACTATTTTTCATGGTAGCCATTGCGAATAATATATAAGCAATTTCCTCAATCTACAGTTTACTATTAAATGGATGTCATTTTATTATTTGATTAAAATATAGATACTTTGTCAAGAATATTTGAAGAAGCAAAGAAAATTTTGTCTTGGTGGAGAATATAATTTGCTCCTGAAAAATACAAAGAGGAGATTCTATTCTTTCTAATTTAGGCTATAAAATAGGTATAAAAATTTAGATCCCAAAAAGTGCAGACTCTTAATGACTTTCAGAGATTGCAGGGAGACATTTCCCATCTATGGCACATTATTGTGATAATACCTGATCAACTAATTGATCTAAACAAAACTACAGATGATGACAAGGACTTAGAGAGTCACAGGGAATTAATAGCCGAAGCTGAGAAAGTATTGGCATTAGTGGAAGAGGAATTACAGATTGCACATGTGGATATTGTGGATTAAAACTTAAGCAAATTCTAGTCATATCACCCTCTAAATATTCCAATATAGGAATTTTAATGCAAAGGGAAGATATTACCTTAGAAGGGCTCTTTCTATCACATAAACCAAGTAAGAAATAAAAAGCTTTTGTAGAAAATATATCTGAATTGATTCTAAAAGGAAAAATAAGACTTCAACAATAATTAGCAGGGATAAATCCAGCTGAAACTGTAGTACCTTTTACTAATGATGGAATTGACAAATTATGGGGAGAACATGAACCCTGGCAAAGAGCTTGTAGTGATTTTGGAGGGAGATCAATAATTATCCCAAAGCAATAGAAATTATAGAGTTATCTTGTTTATACCAATACGGCATATCTGAAGGTCAGAGATTGGAGCTTGCCACTAGCTAACCATGTAGGTCTGGAAGTCTGTACAAATAGTCAGCAAGTGAGATTGCTTGTTGTAAACAGAATATAAGCAGGGAGAAACAGGAACTCATGCTGTGTCTGCTAAACTACTAAGAAGGTAAGGTGTGGCCATGGCTTGCTCCTTCTCTCTTCTCTCAACATTTTCCTAATAAAAACTTGGGGTTTTTATTAGTTAGACCAAGTAAGAACTCCGTTTACAAGAATTCAACTCATAAAGACAACTAACTGGATCCTTCCTTGAATTATAAGGGAAACACCAATAACTGGAGCTGCTACATTCTATACTGATGCAAATAAACCAGGAAAGGCAGGTTACAAATCAGAAAATTTAAGTAACTCCTTATAATTCTGTCCAAAATTCAGAATTATATACTATTCTCATGGTGTTAATGGATCATAAAGAACCTCTAAACATAGTTACTGATTCTCAATATGCAGAAATAACTGTTTTTTATCAAAAACCTCTGAACTTATACTAGATGATATAGGATTTACTTTATTATTTATTTAGTTATAAGACATAGTCAGGAAAAAGTATCATCCCATATATATAACAGACATCTGATCCTATACTTTCTGCCAGGACCTCTAGCACAAGATAATGAAGAAATTGATCAAGTGTTGATGGGAAATGTGCTAAAGGACTCAGAAATTCATTTATAAAAATAGGTCAATAGCAAAGGACTGAAAAAATAGTTACATCACTTGGCAACAAGTCAAGGAAATTATAAGGAAATGTTCAGTGTTGGTTAGTTTAATGTGTTGATCTCCAAATGGAAACTGGACAAGTGTTACATTGGGGAAGAGGTTTTACTTTTTCCCCACAGGTGAAGAAAAAGGTGTGTATACCATCAAAATTGATAAATATTTGATTTGAATACAATACCACTTAATCAGAAGACATTATTGTTTATCAAGCAGCATGACCTTTTAACCTATAAATCTATAAACCTAAGAAGTGTTTTTCATTTGATCAGACATAACTTGCCTAGGAGAACCTCCCCAAAATTTAGGGTTGAGGAAGGTTTTATTTTTTGTATTTCTGGGAGAATAAAAGGTATCCAGGTAGGAATCTGGAGACCACTGGACAAAAGAGACATCTGAAGAAAAAGAACAGATCATCTGAAAAATTGTCCCAAGAAAAAGAGTAAATTGGCCTATTGGTTTATCACATTTACAACAGGGTAAAATTTCATAAATCTTCCCAAATGTTTTTCCCTTTTTCTATAAAGAAATATAATGTGAATGGTGTTTTCGTAGTCCCAGTCCAAATAAAGATTAAAGCTGAGTTGGAGTGTGGCTGTTTCCTTCTCGAAACCCAAGCATACTTGTTAAGGGAAAAACCAATATCTCTATCTCATGTCAAAAGAGTCATCTGAAAGGGAATAGAATAAAAACTAGTATTTAGGATTATTACATTGCTGCTAATGTCACAATTTTTGTCATGATATTAATGGTCATATAGAGTCCTAACCAATTCTAGAAAAAGTTTTTGTCTTCCTTCATGATTTCTGGTTTAGTATCTACCAACTTTCTACAGTGAACCATGACCATACCTAACAGTGACCTTTGAAGTCTCCAAAAGGAGGATGTGACCCCACACTGACAGTTTCACTAGACTATGACAACACCATGATACTGAATAACACTGACTAAAGATGAGATTTAGACTACAAACTGCTCATAACAAGTGTGAGGTGATTTGTTGAGATGGTCCAGTCTCACCAACACTACTCATAACAATTTCAAGCATTTGAAACAAGCTCTGTAGCTTCTGTGTATTCACTTGGGACCAAATGGCTGTGGGACTGGGCAGGACAGAAACTCCTCTAACAATATGAAATTTAAAAAGTTAAGGTTATGGTTTATGATTTAATAAGGGACTATTGTGTGTTAAATTGGCATGGGGCAGTTGTGCTGTTTTTAATTTGTTCAATTATCAACTTAATACAAACTTAAACATGTCTGGTAAGAGGTAATTTTAACTGATGAAATGCCTCGACTACATTGACCTGTAGACAAGCCTGGAGGACATTTATTTTCATTGATGATTGATGTTGGAGGTCACAGGTAACTGAAGTGCTGCCAATTCTAGAAAGTTAGTACTTAGACTTATAAAAATGCACATTGATCAAGCCATAAGGAACATTCCAGTAAGAATAATTCTTCCCTGGTCTCTGCTTTGGTTTCTGCCTCCTGGTTTCTGCCCTTGAGGGTCTGCCTTGAGTTTCTATCAAACTGGACTGTAACTGTCAACCAAAATAAGGCCTTTAATCCAAAAGTAATTTTTGGTCACAGTAGAAACCTAGTTGGGCAAACATGAGTATGAAGGTTTTTTTATGATTTGAATTTATCTATGAGGTTAGTACACAAATGCATGAATACTGTAAAAGAAATGGGAGTTTTAGAATGTTCAGTCAACTATAAACTATAGAAATTTATTGAAACTCTTATGGATTATGTATGAAAGATGCTTCATAGACACTTTTATAAATTTGATTATAATCATATAATTTTATATGACTCTGAGTTTTATCAATGGAATTTGTATAAAATATACTTTGGAAATCCTGGTTTATTTCCTTAAGGCATGATGTTACATAAATTTCAATCTCCACTTCAAGAGATGTAATACAAGTTGAACTACAGTATAAGTTACCCATTACCAAATCTTCCAATGATGATGGACTCACTATATCAACATAGTCTGGTGAACTGATGGAGGAAATACAACACATTATCTTCAGGACTTGGGGGCTACATGCACCTTTCATCCAACATGGTAGAATTTTCAAATCAGGGGAGTCAAGACCACATCATAGCCATCATGTAACCTGGGCCACAATTGAATATCAAATAATAGGGTAATACATTAGGATCAGGATGTTTATGATGCACACAGGAATACCCCTTGCCTATGTATTTTCTGGATTGCCATATATCAAGTACAATA